>NW_015090922.1:24962741-25114760 GCF_001431845.1 Calidris pugnax
CGCCGGGGAGGGCCTGGGGGCCGCGGCGGGGCCCGCCGGGCCGGGGGCTGGCGGGCGGCGTTCGCCCCGGTGCGCTTGTGCGGGGCGGGCCCCGAGCCCCCGCTGCTTGCGGCCTCTGCTCGTCCCTTTTCCTAAAGCAGGGGAGGGGGCCTCTTGCCGGGGGGTGTTTTCTGCGGTTTGTGTCGTTACCGGGTAACCCGAGGTTTCCGCATCAGAAGCTTGACTTGGGAATAAATCGCCTCCCTCTTGTTTATAAAATCTCGTTCCCTCCACCCTCGGCCGTAGTGTTATCGCCGCTGCATTTACGCAGTGACGTTAATTTTTTTCACTTTGGAAGACCGTCAGATAAAGCAGCACAGGCTGCTATAGGGAAATCGTTGCTGCGGTACGGCCCTCGGGTTTTTCATCTGCTGCATTCTTAACCCTCCTGGCAGCTCTGTTATTAGCTTCCAGGATAAGACTGAATGCCAGAGAAAACTGTTGATTAATCCAAAATGCAGAGCTCTCTTCCCGTGGCTCTTCATTATTTCACGTCTTCAACATCTATTTAAATATCTTAATAATTAGTGAAGGTCTTACATAAAACTCTCTAAATGTGAGTAATCAAGGTACTCAAATTCACCCGAGGTACTCAAATTAATCACGAGAAATAAGCTGATATTTGTTGTGCTGGGTTGTTTCTATCATGGGAATATATATATAGTGTTCCTTTGATAACTAATCTGAAGGTAAGAAATTACCATTAAGGTAAACTTTCCCAGCAAGTAAACATAACATGGTCAGCAGTTTTGTGGATGGAAGAGTCAATAACTAGATAGATGGGTTAAAAATTAATATTTACCTGGTGATGTTTAAAAGTAACTTAAATGCTTTGATTCTGCCTTAATGGATTCAATTTTTTGAGTGACCAGTGTTGATGCTTAATGGTGTATTCATTCTGCTTTCTGTAAGCTCTTCCACAGCAAATCATGTCTTTTGAATACTTCATCTCCAGGCCCTTGGTCATGTATGTAAGATCTTAGATACATACTTCTTGTGTATCTTCTGAGTACCTTTTGCCCTGCAGTGCAAGTCACTCATAGGGAATTTTTAGTATAGTAAACTGGTATGTGCTTGTCTCGCAGAAGCAAACCTGATTTTTGGCTGTAGAATCAGCCATGTTCTTTTCATGATGTTAAATATGTAGTAAAGAAAATACTGGGTTACATAAGATTTTTGCAGAAGGACTGAACATGATTTTTGCATCCCATTGTTTTCATTGTCTGACCTTCTCTCCTGTGATGCTCTTAAGGTCAGCTTGCTGTGGTTAAGAATTAACGTTTTCTTTAAAGTGGAAGAAAATCCATTGTGCTCTGATAGGGAACGGCTGTTGGCATTTGGAGGACATCACTGTCTGACTTACAATCCTTGGACATGATACCCTGGACTGCTCTTAGTAGTAAGGCTTTAGATAATATTAAGGAAATTTTTTTATTTTTTTTTTAGTAGTGTAACTGATTCTATAATACGGCTGCTTCTGTAGTGATGCCAGTGATTTGATTATTACAGCATTTTTACTGCTGGAGAGTAAGGCTTGGGCTGTAAAATATTTCACCAAAGAAGGTCCAATGCAGCAGCCAGTTGCAGTTCTTCAGATGAAGATACACTGTTTCTTGGGCAACAGTGGGGGTATGTGATGAAAAACTTGTAGAAATCACCTTTACAGAAGATATTTTCCACTAACATTTAAGGATAAGATTGTTTTTCAGACTCCATGCTGCAATATCACCAAAATTTGGGAAGGACAGGAGATCCAATTGTCCAATCCAAGGATTGCCTGTTACATTTGGTCAAGCACATGCTGACAAATGAAGAAGCTTTTTTTTAATTTTTTTTTAATGTCATCCCAGTTACATTGTACATCTCTTTGGGTTGTGTTAGGAGACCAAAGTTTACAATGCAAAGGCCCATCATAAAAACAAGGTGGCCAGATTCAGGTTTCAGGAAGAAAAAAAGTTGTGATTTCCTGGGAGACTTGAAGAACTGCTGGTCTTTGGTTCTCCAGATGTCTTGATTTTCTTTATTTAGCAGGTTTTGTGGTTTTGTTTTTTTTTAAGGTTTTGGTGTTGCTAGTTTGGGGACACGTGCATATTTAATCTTGGGACCAAAAGATAGCAGAGCTATGAGCATCTGGAGCTACTTAGGTTCCACAGCTATATTTTAAGATATATATATTTTTTCTATTCATGTTCTTGACTGTATAAACCAGGACTGCTCTGTGTGTAAGTACAGACACTGATCTCTTCCTTCAGAGACAGCCAGATTTTCTGCCCGGGCAGCTGGGTGAGAGGAGAGCAGTAGGTAGACTTCACCCATGGGACCTGAGGATGCAAATGGCTTTTTGGTCATTCTGCTCCTTGGTGGGACTGGCTGTGAAGCTGCTGGGGCAACTCAGGGATTTTTTGCAAGCCATGCCAGCCTGTCAGGTTATCCATTGGTTCACATTTGAAACTTGCTGCCCATGTACAAGAGCTGTGCCTGAAGGACCTGCAAGTCACGTGCAGTTTGAGAGCTGCAGTTTAGCTCTCTGTCTTGGATGGATGCACATGCATTTCTGTGTTAATTAAGATTCCTTCTGTGAAAGATTACCCTTCCCCTTTTATAAATGTGATGTCTTTAGAAAGGAGGGAAGTTTTACATTTTCTCGGAGGTCCCCGAAGGAAAACAAAATATTTTTTTGTTTGTTTTGTTTAGGTTTGATTTTTTGGTCCCTCCCCAAGCCATTGCTTTTTGCTTGTTACATCACAAATGTAACTTTTGGGTATTGTTGCAAAGATATTTTAAAACTAGTGGTACCAACCACTATGGGAAGAATTCGTAAATATCCTTTAGAGCTATTTGTTTTTTGTAATTGTTTTAGCTAGTGGACTTTTGAAGTAAAACTGTAAAAAACATATTAAGAAGAGGAAGAAAAATTGCACAGTAATCAGACTTGAAAGGTTCTGTAGATCAAGTATTTGGTTTTAAAATTTTGGTGATTCTTCACATTCCCTTACTATTTTCAGGTTAAAAGTATATGATTTCGTATGTGTGTGATCAGTGGTCAAAAGCTTCTATTAAATAGTTACAGTTACCAGCATGATTTTTTTTTTCTTTATCTCTGAATGATTAACCTAGTAATACCTGTTGTCATATTTTAGGAGATGTCAGGGTCACACCAAGAAAACATAATTTTCTCTTGAAAACAATGTACAAATGTTAAGCTCTTGCTCTTTGTACTTTTCATTGATGTTTTCAGTGAATGCACTACAGTTGCAATGTGGCTTGTTTTGACAGTGAAACATTTCAGATACAATTCCCCCCCACACACATTTTTATTTAATCTTCATGATTTTATGAATTAGCAAAACTGGTTTGCATAGTAGTGCAAAGTGTAAAGTTTTGTGCAAATTAATGCTTCAGAAAACTTGAAATGAGCTAATTGAAGGGACCGACTTTCAAGAGATGAATTCTTCAATATTGGAAACAACCATAATGATAAAATGATACTATGTTATATTTCTGTATGACACATTCTTCTGTATATGATGTTGTAAAATAACGTACACAGGTCAATAGGTTGTAGAAGTTCAGGTGCTGCGGGTTATTAAGTTATTGTAGAAGGTAAAAGGCTGATCTGTGTAGTTAGAATCTGAACTCCCTTTATATAAGGAGCACTTGATCTTGCCCATAAATTTCACCTGTTGCATTGTCACTGCTAGGAAATAGTATTCCTGAATGTCTTCATAATGCAGACAGTCACAAATTTTTAACTCATTGCTGTTAAAACTGCTAGTCATATTTGGAAGTAGTTCTAGCTTGTAAAATTGACTCAAAAATCAGGGCAGTTGTTCACTGACAATATAGATACTCACTGAGTAGGCACTGAGGACAATAGTAAGAGTACAGTTTAACCATAGGCTGTATTTAAAAGTTATATTGGTGTAACTATTTCAGTTGATGAACTGATGACTTACAAAAAATATTATTCTAAGGAAATCACCAGTATTACTATAATTATTCTTTCTTGAATGAATAGGTGCTACTATGAAATGTTTATACCTGCCTAACTGCATTAAAAGCAAACTACATATCATTTTAACTACAATAGTTTTGCTGGAGTGGTACAACTTTATGTTGCAGACCAACTTTATGCCTTTAGGTTGGGCAATTAAATCTGTAAATGTTTGTTCCATCTGTAAATATTTGCTTTCCTCAGATTTCAGAAATGTATGCCTTAATACTGCTCTTGCTGTGCGATGATGAGATACTGCCACCTGTTTATCTAGTTCCCAAGTATTTGCTATAAAACAGCTGGGAAGGTACACTTAAGTACTGTGACCTGCTGAAGTTCCTGTGGGTGGTGCACCACATAGTTCAAAATTAGCCTTGACTTGTAGGTAGTTCTTCTGTGGCTTGTCAATGGTAGACATCATATAGAGAAATCCTGTATTGCTCTGATTCTCTTTCCTCCTCTTATTTACCATAGCCAGCAGGGAGAGAGTTGCCTTTTTGGGTTGGTGTGCTACTGCCAGCCCTCCTCAGACCTCTCGGTCACATTCTGTTGCTGGGAGTGGGCTGCGGTCCTGCATTCAGTCTTCAGTATTTGGAATACGTTACCGGTTTCTTCTTCTGAAAGTAACTTTGATTTGTTCGTGGTTTTGAACTATAATATGAAGGGGTTTTTAATAGCAAATTGAAAATGTAAGATGTTTTTCTTCTTACAGGAAGGAAGAAACAAAAGCTTGCCAAAGAAAGAGCAGGGCTTTCAAAGGTAAGTCTGTGTTCAGTAATGCAGTGCTATTTTGAAAGATGTATTGTTTGTAAGATTTGTTTAAAGATCTGTTTTGATTCCAGCATTGCAAACACTTCTCCAAATATGCAGTTTTAGGTTTTTTTAATGCTCACAGATAACCATGTGAAATGGTTGTTCCTTTTTTTGTGTCAGGTAGAGGCCTTAAACTAGAAAGTACATAATTCATTGTGTGAGTTGATGGTGTTTTCCTCTTCGTAGTATGTGCATGGACTTTTCAGACTTAAAAATCATTAATGACATGCGCCTATTACTGAACTTGATAGTTTTTTGCTATAAGGAAAAAATTTCTCTTTCCTTATCACCAATGGATCCTGGAAGAAAAGATAGATTTATCTTAGCCAATTGTAAGAAATATACTTGTGATACAAATTCTAAGGTCTGTTGTGTTTATTTGCTACAAAACTGTACTTAGTAAACTTAGTTGAGGTATTTCAGGCTCTGTCTCTTTACAGATTTGTGATGCAATGATACGAGACCCGAGTCTGATTTTCAAGAATATTCTGTGTACATTTAACTTTATGATGACATTTTGAATTTGTGTAACAGTATGGTTGTGTGTGTTGTAGTTGCCTGATTTGAAAGATGCTGAAGCAGTGCAGAAGTTTTTCCTTGAGGAAATTCAGCTTGGCGAGGAACTACTAGCTCAAGGTAATAGCTGCTATTTTTTCTTTTTTTTTTTTTTTGTTTGTTTGTTTGGTTGGTTGGTTTTTTTTGTTTGTTTTTTAAGGGTGAGGGGTAAAATAATTCTTCTTTACCTTTGCTAGATGATGATCTTTATATACTGTTATCTTTTTGGGGAGTCAAATTCACCTAGGAAAATCTGTTTACTTGTTTCTAACCTTCTGTGTTCAGAAGATCCAGCAAGAGAGGAGGAAAGAAAAGAGTGGATTGATTCTTAGTAATTTAATTCACCATTGATGGATGCTTTATGTAAATACTTTACAGCGTGGAAGAAGGTTGTTTTCAAAACATTATGATTTCTCATACAGGTGAATATGAGAAAGGTGTTGATCACTTGACCAATGCCATTGCTGTGTGTGGACAGCCGCAGCAGCTGCTACAAGTTCTACAGCAGACACTTCCACCACCAGTGTTTCAAATGCTTCTAACTAAGCTCCCTACAATAAGCCAGGTATGTGAAACATCCCCTGTTGTTTTGGTTTGAAAATAATTTAATTACTTCTCTTACCCACTACATCAGTCCTGAGTATTGGTTTTTGTAATGTGTTCCGTTAGATTAAAAGCAGCTTTTGTTTTCACCCCAAATATTAAAAAGTGCATATGAAAAATATTGTGTAGCATTAGTAGCAAACAGGATAAAATAGAAATGCAAAACTTGCCTCATGCATAGGGTGTGCTGAGCTCTTCTAAAGTAGAGACGCCTGACCACAGCTCTGATACTAGAAGCGGGTCCACTGTTTCCCAAATACAGGTTGGGGGATCAGAAAAGTGGTAACTTTCTTGCACTAGGTCTTGAGTTTTATTCCGCTTTAATTCTATTACTACAAGTGTCTGTAAGTGCTGTAGAAGTCCATTAGAATTAATCTGTTGCTTTTGCTAGCTATAAACACAAATTGTTAACTAGCACCAGATCACATGACTGTTTGGGAAGCTTGGGGGTTTCCCTGATAATAGTGTTTGTAGCTCTCTGTATAAAATGCCCTCCCTTTTCAGCCTGAGTAATGTGCAGGTAACATTAATAATATGCTAGCAGGTGTGTCTATCGTGAAATAAATATGTTTTGCGTTCTTGGAAATTCTAGGGTACTCCCTAATGGTATTAACTCACATAAAGCAGAGACTCAGTGCTGTGCGTTAGTGAGCTCTCTTTACAACTTAGGTTTCGTTTAAGGTCCACATAATTAGTAAAATTATTAAAAAGTGTCAGGTACACAAGATGTAAAAGTCTGGGGAAACAATGGAGCAAAAATGTTTCCTTAGAGAACAGTGCCAAAAAACACACAGAGGTCATCACTTGAGCCTGACAGGATATTATTTATCTGACTTTGGCTTTGTTAGACAGTATATAAGCTTTTGAAGTCAGTTCCACAGAAATTATGTCTAATAGATTACCATTTTTAACATTAATCAGTTTGCTCAGCAATTACACTGTCTAATGTTCAGTGTAAAATTACATTGCTTGATAATCAGTTGCCTACTGTCAATTTTACGTAATTGTGAATGAGTTTTTCTCCTTCTTACAGAGAATTGTAAGTGCACAGTGCTTGGCTGAAGATGATGTTGAATGAGGTCACACCACAACATGGGGGGAAAATGTTTTCTTACCCCAGAAGATGAGCATCACTAGGGGGATAAAGGGGCAAACATAGTAGTTAATGGACTGTGTACCACATCGGGTTCTACCAGAGTTAAAATTAACTTTGTGTAGGTGGGTTTCGCAGGATTTTATTTATTATCCCAGTGAAAAGTGTATTTTGATAAGAATTCATTTTATAAATACACTGTGTTGAGTTATCAAAGTATCACTAACTTCATTATTATTAAAATATGCAGTTGTAATGTTGTACATATAAAGACATAAAACTACGACCTATTAAAAGCCCAATGCTCATTTTTGAAAAAACAAAGTTATGGCAATAAAGATTTATCTGCACTTGTGTGTCCCTATAGTACTACTTTAAATTTCAGAAAATTGCGGTGTGAGAGCAAACGATCTAAAAAATGACTTAACATTAAAATTTACTTTTAATGTTATGGCTGGTCTTCCAATGCATTTAATTAAGTTTAAAACCTTACGTCGTTTCCTGAGAAAATAGACATGATCATTCGAACAGTAACCACTCGCCTTAGGGAGAGATGCAAATCAGAATGGTAATAGATGGCTGGCTGCAGAAAGAATGACAAATCCACTTCTGTCAGGAACAATAACACCTAAAGTGATGCAAGTCAAAACTGTATCTGTCAAACGTGAAACCTCTGTTAATGCAGGTGTCTGAAAGAAAGCTGTTTGGAGTAGAACCTGGGGCAGATTGTAAGAGCACAAATGTTTTTATTTTGGAAAGCTCGAAGCCTTTTTGCAGGACAGGCAGCTAACATGTCAGTCTCTATTCTTCATGACCGTAGAAAATGGTTGTTAACGGTGTTTGGCATTTGTCTTAAAAAATGGCACTGATAAGGTAAGATGATGCTATCGCCAGGCTAAACTAGCTAAAGCTAATCGAATTGGAAAAGTGTTGTAAAATTTTGGTATGATGTGATACTGTACACTTGAATTTAAGTTTTCCTTTGCCAATGAAAAGGAGGCAAATAATATGCAGACTCAAGTGAGTAGTAGAAATGACTTCTGAAAGCAGGTTTTCCATGGATAGGATGTTCTAAATATCAAACCAGATTGGCTTCTACTGTTCTACTGTTGGTTTTGTGCTATCACCACTCAGGTGGCATAAACAATTAAAAATGTAGCTTTATATTTTTGGTATGGTGACTTCTGTTTTAACTTAAGGAGAGGAAAGCAGGACAATGCTTTGAGGTGTCTTTCTTCAGACTGGCTGAAAGTTTGTGCTAACCATGTTGATACATTGGTAGTAAGGTAGTAGCTGATGACATAGTCCAAGTAGAAGTGACATACTGTGAGAGCATTTCAGCCAGCATCCCCATTTATCTCATTTCAGCCTGCTGTAAGTTTCAGTAAAGGCAGATTCTTCCAAGCCAATAGGTCTCAATGTTTCAGAATTAGCCTTACACGGAATTTTTGAGGTGAAGTGAATAGTTCATGGTCACCTGCCAGTCAAATACCCGAGTTTGGGAGCAGAAATTGCTCTTCCTGAGGCAGTCTGCTTAGATGGTTTACTGTGGAAGACATTATTTCCCCCTTAGCCCCTTGAAAACATAATTTTGCAAGATTTAAGGTGCTATTGAATCTTTCTGTGATATGACAAGTACTGAAGTCAATGGCTGGTACAAACAACAAATTCCTGAACAGCTGGCTGGAGTTTAGGACTATTTTTTGTGCTTGCATTGTTCAGGGGAGTTTTTCTTTTATTTTCTAACCCTTCAGAGTAAAAAGTAAGAATTTATAGCTCATCCCGACAGAACTGTTAACACGTTTACCTGCTGTCCTTGCTGGTGGTGGTCGCTTCAGTGTAATATTTTTTTGGTTCAGCTTTTAACGTTGTCTTAAGGTTAATCAAACTCTTTCACTCTGCCTTGAAAAACAAATCCAAACAGCATGATAAAAGTGGCGCCTTTCCTTCAGAACTGAAGAATTTTCTGTACTCTGGTGTAATGGTGGCAATTTGTATTCACAATTTAGCTTACAGCAAAACTCTCCTGAATTAAGTATGTTCTAGCAAACCTGGGTGTCCATTCTTCTGCTTTTGCTTATTGATAGTCTGGTGGTGTCTACAAATCGTCATTACTTTAATAAACATCAAAGACATACATATTACTCTAACCCTTTTTAGTTTTCTTGGTCCTGCAAACAAAATTTTAGATAGCATGGGTTTAAATGAAGCCTTAAGTACAAATTTGCTTTCATATTTGATAGCCCAGAAGTACCTGCTAGGTATGCTAGAGCAAGCTCTGATACCCATTTTGAATGCTTTGGCTAATAGGGTGGGAATGAGGAATCCTTTTAAGAACGCTTAAGATTTTTTTTTTTTCTTTTTCCCAAAATCTGATGAAGCTAATACCTTAGGAACTTTGAAGACTTGGAGATACTGTCTCAAATGGGAATTTGGTGTTGCTCCAGCAGTGGCAGCAGCTGACAGCGGTGTAGCTGGCATGTACAGCTCACAGATGTAGGAGGCTGTAATTAAGAGCTGGTTTCAGATATAAGCAAAGTGCGGGTCATTGGAAGTGCAGTGGTAATGAGGGATGTTATTGCATCAGCAGTAGTAATGCCATTGCATTAGCTGTACCTTATTTCTTTTCACCCGTGCAGAATAAAAAAAGGTGGAAGTGAGCCATTCCAGTTGTGGATTCTGTTGCCATTGAGCTCAGAGCTGCTGGTCAATGGGATCCATAATCTTATTTTACTGCAGGTAAAACTACTAATATTTCTCCCAGAAAGAGCCATCCTGCCTTCTCTGGTGCTCCAAGAAGAGGGCACTTGTTTTCAGCAGTAAGAAGGTTTCTCATTGAGGAAATCGGAGGTCTGTTAGTTTAATGTTGGGAAGTCTCCTGTTGTCAGTTAAAAGCTTCTCAGGCAGCTTTTGTAGAAGAAGAACCCAGCTAGTTTCATGATCGTGCAGGACTACCTTTGATGAGTCACCACTA
Organism: Calidris pugnax; assembly: GCF_001431845.1. NCBI lineage: Eukaryota > Metazoa > Chordata > Aves > Charadriiformes > Scolopacidae > Calidris > Calidris pugnax. Next base: position 24,972,813 of record NW_015090922.1, read on the forward strand.
AGTTTTCTAGATAATGGAATTGAATCCAAAACCAGAGTGATCAGGCATACACGGAATCATCTGGCACTAATTTCCTTACCCTGGGGGATGACAGAATATTATTGTTGCCCTTAACTTGAAAAATAGAGAAGTCCCAACCCTGCTGTGTAGGAGGCCAGCCAGCCATCATCAAAGGAAGCTCCAGCTATTTATGCACCCAGAAGAATCTTCTGTCTAAAGTTTCATTTGTACATCTGTTGATGGTGTGTTTAAAGTCCATTAGACTGAACAGTGGCCCTACATGACCATTGTGTTAAAATTAACATGAGTTAGAACTTCAAGGGAATCTTTGAAGTGGTCACTAAGTGCTTTTAGTGAGTGTTTCAAAGGCACGTTGTACTGTACACCCATGCTTCTGCGCTTTTAAACATATGGATATGAAAAGGGCGGATGTGAAAAAAAATATTAATTTCTTCAAGTCTTGGTTTGGTTTTTAATATGTGTGTTTACACTGACCAGTAAAACTTATGGTCTCCTTTGTGCAGTGACCAAAAAAAAGCCTGTTGGCACAGCAGTCGAATTTGCCCAAAAGCCCGTTGCAGAGATGAAACTTGTGCTTAATCACGAGGGCTGGGCTTTCATCAGAGGCACTCCAGAGCTTCTGGTGCGGGTAACAGTACTTGTTTTCTGCATTTTTACCAAAACAGAGCTTCCCAAAGAAGAAGAAGATGTGGACATCGATGCTGTTCTCGGAGGGCAGAATTTGCCACATCCTGTGTATCCCGAGTGTGTGAGTGATGCCACAGAAAGCAGCTGTCCCTTCTGAGATGTTTCTGTACCAAACTGTCCAGCCTATTGGCACTAGATGATGGGCAGCTTTTTCAAAGTACAGTCATTTCCATATGTTATTGAAAAGAAAATGCAGGCTCTCACTTCTTTCCCAGCAGTAGGGGCTAATTTTAGAGAGCATTTACTGGACATCTTCTGATAAGGTCACTACCTTGTTTTCCAATCACTGCTGTGAGCAAATAATCATGAACTCTTAAAGGCCTCTAGTTCCATTTCCTGTTTTGTAAAGGTCAGGCCTTGATTTAACAGGTTGACAGATGCATGTCCTCCTGCAGTGCTTGCTCACAATTACCGTTGTTTCCCTTACGCCTTGAGGATGTTCTTGCCTCGCGGTCGGGGTGAGAGGATGTCTGTTGGTGCTCACCTGCTGCACGATAGTTGCACAATGTTGCTAGCAGGACGTTGCTACAGCCTGCAAATCCATCCGGATGGTCCGTGCTGCAAGGCAGTTACGCGTGGCTTTCATGTATGAAATTTCTGTTGTGCAGGGAGGCACGCTACTTGGACCCTTACAACTGAAAACTGATTTAGTCTCTCATTTATTTGAGCAGGTCTTAATCTGAACAGCAGAGGGCAGTTTTGCACACATGTTCTGTGCAAGCTCATCCTGCAAAATCCTACTTTTTAGAATCTTCCTGTCTGGTGAGGTGATGCAATGCAGCATTTTGCCCAGACAAATTTGGTATGGTGTACGAGACAGGGTCAGTGGGGCAGCAGTGGCACGTGTTTCTACTGATACCTGATTTTGGCTTTTTAAATCCTGTGTGTTTAGTTTGTTGTGATGACATGGTGAGAAGGATTTCCCTTTTCTTTCTCCCCCCTCCCTCAACACGAACCAGGTATATAGATAAGCCAGCTCTGTTGTGTGACTTACACTCTGCAACAAAATGCAACAAAATGTCATTCCCAGACATGCAAGAGAGGAGTTTTCCCCTGCCCAGCTGTGATTTTTCTGGATAAGCTTTGCTATCTGGAGTGAGAGGAGAGCACCTGTTAACTGCAGAAGGGGTGGAAGAGAAATCTGCATCTTGAAACTCTGCCTGGAGCTGGACTCTGGCTGTGATGGTCCGTGTGAGGAGGAGAAAGGGCAAGATATTATAGGTTGGTGATAGGATGTAGTTTTGTTGTTCGTAGAATTTCAGCTTAAGGTGGCAAAATCTGCTCACCCTGTTGTCATCCCGTGGCTGATGTGAAGTGAACTGGGGTCTCTCTCATGCCTTGGAGGCAGCTGTTAGTATCATAATGACACCCTGGCTTAAAACCAAATTGTAACTACTCCTACACCTCAGAAGTGTTCTTTCCTCTGCTTCCTGAGCTGTGCTTGCAGGGGGAAGGTGTATGTTTATGCCATACAAATAAATCGAAGTCTTCAGCCTTTGTAGCTGTTGATCAGCAATTTTCCAAACATTCAACTCATGAGAAATTCTTCACAGTCTGCTTAAAACACGGCAAGTATCTAGAGAAAGAGGGCTGTTTAATAAAAGATACTGTCTCTGCAACCCATGCTGCAAACCATGCTGCTTCTCTTTCTGTAGGTCAAACTGGATGTGTTGCACCCTGTAAGATAGCCTGGAAGATACAGAAATTTGCTGTAACAAACCAATCGTTGCCTGTTTTGGCATGTGTGTAAAATAGCATTTCCTGGAGCTTTGAAACAACCTGGTTAGCATCTTCTGTTGTATTTAACATTATTTAATGAGAAGGAATGTACATTCAGCTTTGATGATTAAAATGACAATTATTATTGCATGAATTTGTTAATTATAATGCATTGACTAATTAAATGGAAAAATGGAGAAAAGGGATTCTTGAGCGAGCATGTTCTTTGAGAAACTCTTCTCCGGTCTTTTTAATTTATAGTACATGACTAATCAATTCATAGCAGTATCTCATTATTGGTGGGAACAGCCTGGTTCTGGTGGAAATTTCACCACATATTGACCCGGTATAATGTAATTGCTTGGTCCTGTAAATTACTGCAATGAAGACTTAACCATCTCCTGGAATTAAGGAGGTGGAAGTTTTTGCTTATATAAAGAAGAGAAGCCCCATCTGACCCCAGGTTGCAGCCTCTAGTTCGAGTGTTTGCTCTAATGACACTTGGCTAAATTTGCATAACCATGAGGGGCTATTATTTGGTTTACATTTCATTTTTTTTTATCTCTCCATCTCAAGCTTTGATCTTTAGCATCAGCCCACTTGGCTTATGTTAGAAGTTGTCTGACAGAGCTTAGGGCCCTTTTTTTACTTCTCTGTAGGGATGTTATCTACTGGCCATTGGCACTGGCAGAATTCTTAGCATGAAATTATTATTATTACTTCTGTATCAGCAGAAATGTGTGTGGCACTCTGAAGAATCTGTCAAGATGGAGTTTCTGCTTCTGCAAGCTCACAGCCTGCGGTCCTGATCCTGTAATTTACTCTGCACGGTCCTTTCCTCATGGAAACCTAAGCAGTCAAGAGCAGGACATTGGGACAATAACACAGGAAGGGAGAAGGTAAGGTTTAGGATAGTATGATTGTTTTGGTAGTTATTGGGTGGGTGTTTTGTTGATCTGATGAAGCTCTGAAGCTTGCTCCTTTTCTACATCACATTATTTTTAGATTGGTTGGTTAATCGGTGCTAGTTACTGGTATTATCAGGAAAAATCAGACCTCAACCAACCTGCTTGTAAATCATGAAACATCCCAAAAATAAAAAAAAGGTATTAAAGACCTTTAAATGTATTAAAGACTATAATTGAAAAGATTTGAAGCACAATTCCCCCCGAACTGAAATAAAATAATACGAACTGTCGAGCACTGGGTTAATTACTCTGCTGGCAGTCCTGCAGTTCATAAGTGGCTTCTGCATTGTAAACGTAAGAAGCAATCTTTCAGAGATCTGGCTTGCTGTTTGATGGAAACTTTAAAAGGAACTCTGACTGTTCTGTCAAAACTTAGGAATCAGCCTACACCATAGTGCCAGAAATTCAGTGACACCATCATGCAAATGGGAAGGCTGGGACTTGGGTATTAAGCAGCGCAAACAGCTTAGAAAGCAATGCAGTGAGTCAGCATCCATTGTAGATGTTGGATTGCAAACTGTGAATACATGACAACCAGATTAAATGGTTGAAAACCGGAGAGGCACTTTACTGAGAGAAAGTTGTAACCCAGTTTTGGACAGTTGACCCATCCTTAAAAACAACGCGGCCTTCTAAAGCTTGCTCCTAATGCTCAAAGTCCTCAGAGTTACAGCAGATGTTATCTGTTGACCGGGATGGCACAAAGACCCTGGGATGGAATGTATTGATAGTGGGGCAGTGCTCTCCCCATGCTTTTTGTCATAAAATGTGAAGCAGGGGAAACAATTGGCTCCTGTGTAAAATCCCTCCCTTCATTTTTGGTTGTTTTCAGGATAGTGTTTGTTATGATACTCTGCCAAGGTTGGGAGCTGTGTTTTCCCTGCTGGGTTGCTCTCAAAACTTTTCAGCAGGCCTGATAATATTTGTCATTAGACTGTAGATCTTTTCACAGATGGATGTCTCCTACCTTGGGCAGCACATTTTCAATAAAAATAGTGATCTCACCCTGATTTTAAAGAAAAAAAATTAAGAAGCAGATTTCAGTCTGACAGAACCAGCAATGGCTCGGACTCAGGATCCTTTATGGCCTTTCCTTTTTATTTTTAATCTTACTGTTCAAATTCTGCCTCCCCAACTCCTGGTATTACTGGAGATGTTGTGTGCTTGGTCTCTGGGGTGTGACAACACAAGCTTTGTTGTTGATTCATGCAGCAGGGACTTTGTAAATGGTATTCATATGTCATCACAGTATTCGTAGTCACCAAAGTATTTGTAGACGTCATCACTCTGGGCGTTTGAAGAAATGCTGCTGTAAGACTGATGCACTGGAGCAGCCATAGATTGTCTTCAGCTTGGGGAACTTAACTGCATTTTTTTTTCTTGGAAAGCCACATTATTTTTGCTAGTATCAAATAATATCACATGGCTGTTTAGGCCCCATGCAGTACAGCTGTGCTCTTCTGAAGCTTCATTGGACTCGGGGACCAAAGACACGGAGCTACTGATTAGCTAGACATGCCATCCTTTCCCCCAGGGCCAAATGCAGCTTGCTGCTAATCGCCCTTCATTGCTCATATGGTGTGAGAGTGGTCATTTATTTCCAGTGGGAAATGCAAGAACAGAAAGCACTTTGCCACGAGGCAGAGCTTTGTGGGCAGTCTTGGGTGCCCAATGCAAGGCTTCTTCCATTGCTTCCCAAAATGATGGTCTGTTCTGGCAGAGTTCGGGCACTGGGGGTGTTTCTGTTTTCTGGCTAAATAGAAGTCTACTGCAGCCAAGATCTAACATCTTTCAGTGAATGTCAGGATTCGCATACACCAAAGCTCTTTTTTTCTTTTTAACTTGCTGTGTGAAGGTCATACAAAATAATTCATTCGCTGCCCTTTGCTGGGTGTCTTCCAAAGGTAGAGGGCCTGTCTTTTGCTATCTAAGGGGATTAGCATTTAGGCTTTTCTGTTTTTTCAAGTGTTGAAAGGTTAACATTTGTATTCTTTTCAGAATACAAAGGAAATGTGTCACTGCAGAGGCACATAGCAGAGTTAAATTTTCAGGGGTGGCACTGCAGATAGCATCTGGGCAGACAGGTACTGAGGCTGACAGGGCTGGGACTGGGCATCAGCTCTAGGGTCAGGCCTGTCTCCTGGGGACAAGGCAGTGCTCGCTGGTCCTGCCAGCCCATCATTTTGCTGTAGACGTCCATATGACCATTGCAGAACATGCTGAGGCTGCGGTAGCTTTGTGTGCAGCAGCAACGACAGAGGGGAATCTACAGGCCTCCGTTGAAAAACACCAGCTTTTCCCAACAGCAAAGCCAAATTTGTTTTAAACTTCCCTTTGGTGGAATTCTTCCCTTTGCCCCTTGCCTTCCTGCACCGATCTTTGATATAGACCGAGCGGTTTGCAGTCATGGAGCTTGGTGGTAAAGCAGTGAAAGGAAACCGGGCACCGGGCTGGGGTAGCAGCGGCACCGGCGGGGTACCCGGGGTGGGCACCGGCGGGGTACCCGGGGACGAGCACCGGCGGAGAGCCCGCAGCGGCGGAGAGCGTTCCGGCTGCCCGGGTGCCACTAGATGGCAATGTGGCACTCCTGCAGCTGGAGCTCCCCTTGCCTTTCCTCTACAATTTCGTGCTTTTTCTGTATTTATCTCTGCCAAACTGATGATTGCACCCACCACCCCGGCAAGAGAACAGAACAAAATCGTTTCATAGAACATTACAGCTGTTGTGCCTTTTTCTTTTCTTTTCTTTCTTTTTTTTTTCTGTTTTTTTTTTTCCCCCAGTTCTTTGTCCCACAGCAGGGTGCAGAGGTTTAAAAACCTTCTTTCTTAATCGCTCTCCTTCTAAAAACAGAGAAAACACAGCCTCTTGGGAGCAATTAGCTGTGAGAAAAGCATTTCTCAAACAATTGCCAGGAAATATTGTCTTGACCGATATTCCTGATGTAACACTGTCGTTCTCAGTACTGTTATTCTAAGATACTCGACTGCAAAAACAGCAGGGTACAGATCTGTAATGTACGATCTGCAGCTTACCACCTACCTTACCTTTTTATATCCATTTACTTTCAGTTTGTGTCCTCCCCGCACCCCCTGTAGCTCTTCTGTTTAGGAGAAGTGAAGAATTATTTGTGACTCTCCTCTAGTGACTGGTGTATCAGGCCAAGGCTGTGACAAGACACGGCTGAAAATTAAGGTTATGCCTCTGCTGCCCGGGTTCCTGATTGAAATTCAGTGGCAGTGTGCTGCGGAGGAGGTCAGGCTGCACGCTTACAGCGATCCCTTCTAGCCTTAAAGCCTGGCAGCCTGAGAGTACGTGAGGTTGCTGAAGCCTGAATTTCAGTGGGAGCAGCTGGAGAGCAGGTACACATGAAGCAGGCAGCAGAGGTACACCGAGACCAGGGTCTCAACCCTGAAAGCCTTCTCCCCAGTGTTGTATTCATGGAAGACCAACCGGGCTGTAGGGTGGGGAGAGGTTGGAGGAACAGTGGTAAACTTCAAGCGCTGAAAGCCAGCACTGGCAGTGGCTAGGAACCGCTGCTAGCCAGCCAGCCAGCTCCATGTGCACGCATGCATGCCCATTCGCATGCACAGCCGTAGCTGTTTGTGTTGTGTGGTTCAGATTTTGTCCCTCTTTACATAAATTCATGGAGATTTGAGAAACGAGCCTCGCTCTGTGGGACAGGGTGTGAACTGAAGCACCTTCTGGAAGACAGACAGCAGTGTAATCCTTTCATTCAACCCTGTCTGCAGCTGCTTTTTATAAACTTGGCATAAATACGTACTCAGTGAGGCCAGGCCTGTGTAGCTGGAAAATATTTTCCACCATCCAAAAAAACAGAAGATTGGAAAAAGAGCCCAGAAATTGTGCATAACATGGAATGGCCTCACTTGTGGTTTTTTTCCATGACTTCCTCGGCTCATTTTTCTGCTGCCAATTTTAGAAGCCCATAAGTCATACTTGTTAAACTTTCTCAGTTAAAATGTAACTCTAAGAACAAAGTCATATGATATGTTACAGCCAAATAATCCTTCCAGAGCCTCCGACTGGAGAAAAGCTACCCTGATCTGGCCAGCTTGCCAACCTGCATGGGCTCTTGTCCCAGGAGAGGCAGGACTGAGGGGGCAGGTTGGCAGCCTGAGCCTCAGCCTTGCCACCCCCTCCCTGGGTGAAGGCTTCCCTTTGGACTTCAGCAAGCCTTTCTCCCTGCTTTTTCTAGGGTAGGCAGGTCGTTGGTGGGTTATCACAGAAATTCCAGCTCCTCCTCTGGAAGGACTTTAGGCAGGAGGTGAAGCAGAGGAGGGAGCACAGAGGCTGGTGGGGTCCGGCAGTGGAGGACTGAGACACCATTGCGGGAAGGTGCTGCTGCCCAGGGGGTGAAGGAGCCAAGGGCTGAGTAGGCAGCAGGTTGCCAAGAGCAAAAGTCAATTTGCTGGAGGGTTTGAAGAAAAGGCATCCTCACCTGAGAGTGTTTTTAAGCATTGAATCAATATGGAAGTAGTCGTGTGCCAGGAGCAGTATTTTTGTTTGCCAGTTTTGCTCTCTTCTATAAGCTGATTGTGCTTACCGCGGGCTCTAGATGGTTGTCTTGAAGCACCATCTCTTTTCCAGGGTCTGCTCTGTCCCCTTGCACAGAACAAGTCCTGGTCACCACTGCGGGGACGTCCCTCTAAATTTACGCTGAGGCAGCGTCCAGAGCGGGATTTGGCTGTCGGCCCTGCCGGCAAGTGATGCCCCGGCCACCACCTCCCCGTTGCAGTGTGGCCCTGGGGCTGGCAGTCCTGGCCTGGGCTTGGGAAGGCGGAGAGTGGTGGTCTCCCACCAGGGTGGCCTTGTGCGAGTGTGGCGGGGCGCGAGGGACCAGAGCAGGGAGTGGAGCCATGAGGGGCTTCTTCCTCGTTCCACTCACCCTTCCAGCCCTGCCTCCCCCTTGTGCTGGGGTCGGAGCAGCGTGGAGAATCTCTCTCTGGAAAAAAATAACATACAAATAAGAAAATACCTATGGGGTTTTTTCCCTAAATATCAGCTTTTGAGTTTGGTTCTGGCCCTCGGCGTAAGCTGGGAGAGCGTCTGGAGGAAGCCAGGGGAATCACGCTGCTGCAGAGCGGCTGCCAGAGCGGCGGGCCCCAGAGACCGGCTTTCTGCGGCGGGGCGAAACGCCCTTGCGAAGCCTGTGTGGTCTTCACGGGAAGGGAGGAACTGAGCAAACCCACTGGAAACCAGCGAGGGTGTTGTAATGTTTTTTGGACGGCCGGTTTCAAAAACCAGCGACTGCCTGTTTTTCTCTCTCTCTCTCTCTCCCTCCCTCCCCTCCTCTCCCCTGGCAGCCGCCTCCCGTGCCATGACATGGAGGGAGGTGGTGGTGACTGATGTAACCGCGGCCGGGGAGAGTCACTTGCCCAACGTGCGGAGGCTGGCCGGCGGCCAGAGAAATTTGCTAAGGCCGGGTTTTCTCACAAGGGGCTCCCTGTCCCTGCACACATACCTGTAACCGGGCCAGGTGCTTGGCACGGCCCTCTCCCCAGCCCAGCACGGGAGGCGGCACAGTGACCCAAGCCAGGAGGAGGAGGAGGAGAAGAGGAAAAGGAAGAAAATTTTCTCGTCCCGTGTGAATGCAGACCCAGATAACGTCCCTAAGCACGCGTTGTTTCTGTCACCATATTGTAATTAATAAAGATGCCCGCTCGCTGAAGCCAGCTGTTCTTTGTGCTAATGGTGGGAGGCGTGGGGGAGAGAGCGAGGAGAGGCCTAGCAGTTTTTTTTTGCTGGATCACCACCTTTAAGTTATTGTGACAGACCTTTAAAAGGATCTCTTTGTAGGAACTGGAACATAATGCTCAGCTGGGCTGTTAAATTCTGGCTCTGTTGAGAAGAGAGATCCTTTCATATCGATTGTCATTTCGTATGCAGTTCAGGCACCGACTTGTAGAAAATCTGGGCCAGGAGAGATATCATTAGGTATTTATGGGGGTTTGGTTGGCTCAGCAGTCAGTTTTTCCATTGTCATGCCGTGACAGTAGTGCATTACATACACCCTCAGGAGACATCCTTCTGCTTCCACAACAATAAAGGGCTTTTTTTTTTTCTTTTTCTGACTCATCTTCAGCTTGAAGGAAAAAAAAACCAAAACACCACCAGTAAATACAATTAGCAACAGGCAGATATACTGTACGTCGGTTTCAGAGCCCACTGGGATAGTTCCTGTTAAAATGTATGCTTGCAGTTGCTCACCCCATGCTTAGATGTCCTGAAGTTTTCCTCCAGCTGCATTCCTGATTATACTTAGATGTTTTAATATAGCCTGGTGATGTCGCAGGCTAAAGAACCATTTCTAGTTTGGATAAAGAGGAGGAATACATTTAGTGCTAGGATTGTCTTTCACGCACACACAGGAGCTCTGGCCAGACTCGCAGCTCTCGAGGCAGGGGAGTACAAATGGCTGCACTGCGTCAGATGTGAGGTCCAGTTAGCTCTTTATCCTGCCTCTGGCAGGGGCCAGCAGCAAATGCTGCAAGAAGGAGGGCAAGAAACAGAGCAAATCTTGGCCGATCCTGCCCCAGTGTGCCCTCCTGGCTCCCAGCACAGCTATTCTTGCTCACCAAAGGATGAGGGAAGAGGCAACTACTGCCTTTGTCTTGTTCCCCAGCCTCTTTGTGCCCCCACTGTGCAGTGGTCCCTGTTTGCTTTGCTTCCGAGACATGGCTCCCATGGTGTAGGATGGAAAGCAGAGCCAGGTCTGCAGTGCTTCACATCGGATCCATGTGGTCACGTGAGGATTTCTGGGTTAAATGCGTCCTGTGGCCCTCAGTGTTTCCCTTATGTAAGTGTGATGGAGCAGGTGGCGAACAGCTGGGCCCTGCTCTCTGCCAGGGGGGTGTTCCCTTACACCGCCAGCCCCAGTCCGCCCCGTCCCAGTTAGGAGCTGCCTCCCATCCCACCTGCGCCATTGGAGCACTGCGAAGCCAGGACCCAAACTTCGGGTCCATATTTCACCTCGGGGTGAAGGCTGACACCAGTCACATGGCTGCGAGATTAGTACGGCTTTGTTTATTTATTTATTTTAACCTGTGACTAAGATGGGGGAGTATTTGGATGGGAGCTGCTCCTCCCAGAAAAGTGCTGTTTATATTTCAGTCTCCTGAGCAGGGTCAGTGGGATCTGCATTGCTCATAACCCAGCAGTGGTATGTGGGCTCTGCTGGCGTGTCCTCACGTCACCTGGTGTTCCCAGAGCACGGGCTGGTTGTTTGCTCATCCCAAGCACAAACGACAAGTTTTCCTCTTTATTCCCGATGGCTGAGCATAAAAGGGTGGAGAAGAGGAAGAGCAAGCTTTCATCTGAAAGTGGCCAAGCATTGCATAGGGCCGTATGTGGGGTTACACTGAGGAAAACGTGACGGTGTGGGTGGAGTGATGGCTCTGTACCCACAGACAATATTGCAGGGCTCAGTGGTGCAGCATGTGTTCAGCACAGTCATTGGTAACACTGCTGTGTGTGTGAGCAAGTCAGTACCTGCTGCCATGTGATCAAAAGGAGAGATGCTTTTAGAAACATGCGAGGGTGGCATGAAAAAACAAGTTAGCCAAAGTATCCTTAGCTTGTAGGGCACCTGTGGGCTAGTAGACACCAGTGAAACAGTGCACAGAAACCCTTCAAATATTGAGCTGGTGTTTATTTCCATTATCTCTACCTAATTCCACCTGTGTAAGCTACTTTGAGATCTTGTTAATTTAAGACCCTGGCTGTAGACACACCTAATCTCTGGGGGAAGGGCAGAGCCAGCTGAGCCAACTTTGATGGAAAATGATTTCCCAAAGCGAGGGTCTTGTTCCCTATGGCAGGGTAAAGGACAATGCAGAGATCTAGCCAAGAAGCACTTAAAGCCTAGGGCTTTAAATAGTGCCTGACCAGGTAGCTAGCAAACTAATGATATATGGGGAAATAGGATTTTGTATTCTTGAGCTAGGGAGTTTGGAGAATCCTGTCCCTGTATTGTCATCACTTGCTAAAACAGGTCTCATGGAAATGTAAAAAAGTCTGTCTCTGTCCCCTCCTTGCCCTATAGCAATATAAGTAGCACAACTTCATCTGAGTTTTGTGATAAATAAATGAGTAATCCTGCCTCCAAGGCTGTCTGGGACTTCTGCACCACATCCTTGCTCCAGCTTGTACCACAGTACAGTATTTTACAATGTCTGGGATGGAGAAGATTTCTGTGTAGCGTGTAGTTTACTGGTCACAGTGTTGTCTGTGGGATGAGAAATACGTAAGACTCCTCTCAAGCCATCAGTTGTGGGCATTTTCTGTTTTAGCACTCTCTAATTCTTCTCCGAATCACCTGGGCAGCTAATGACTGAAGTCAGGCCTGTTGGCCTTTGGTCAGCAAACTGAAACCTGTTTTTTTTTTCTGAGCTGAGTTTGTAAACGAGACATAGGCCAAAACTTCTTTTAAGCTGTCATGGCAAGGGCTAGAAAACAGGAAGAAACTATTGCCAGCCCTTATGCAGTATATGCTGAGAGTGTGGGTTTTTTTTCCCCACCAGGGAGGACTTTAACATCCTAACCCACCAGCTCAGCCATGGCAGCACAGCAGAAGCCCTCCAGAGAAAGGGGACTGTGGAAACTTTCCATTGTGTTGGTGGTACCTCCTGGTCAGAGTCTGGCAGCTATGGGACTGCACGGAAAGTTTATGTGGTGGATACTCATGTGTTTAGTGAAGGATCTGCAGGTTCCAAGCTGCCTGTGTCCTCCTGTCGTGACCTTCTTAAATTATATTTTCAATTGAAAGTAAATGGAGGTGGGAGGGAGGAGAAAAAAGCAGCTTTCTAACCATGTTGATGTTGGCCTTTTGTTGGTGAAGAAAGATCTAGATGTTGGTGGTGCTCAGAGGTGCTGGCGGAGCTAGGTTTGACCTTGGGAACACCTATGTAAAGATGGGGCATTTCCCAAGGAGGCAACTGTGTAAAACTGGTGTCAATAAGAGCAGGTTTATGGGGTTCTGTTTTCCAAATGTGAGTTTTCTATTGAGGTTAGTGAGAGGCAAAGGTGTGTCACTCTTCGAGTGGATGTTTTTTTTGCCGCTGCTTGATCACAATGGGGGACCTCAGGGAAACCTTCCTCACTGAGCTGGATACCTGCACCTTGTCTGACTTAGGTCCCTCTGGCCCGCGCTGACGCACAGCCTGGTGTCGGCAAGCTTTCTTGATGTCTAGATCGCTGCCTCCATTTGTTTAAAACATGCAAAACATCTTTCAGAGAGAAGGAATGGTGTTAGGAAGAGGAAGCTGAGTGAGGCTTAGTTTGCATTACTGAATCACGCCGGGCTGGGTTTGGCAATTCCCTCTCCCTGGGCCCAGAGTTTCAGTGCTCTCAGGTTTCAGCCCGGCGCAGCATCAATAAGTCCATTCTTCCAGGAAGGTCAGACTTACTTTCACTCCATCCCTCCCCTTCTCCCTGCTGTTTAACGGCAGTGAGGGTTCAGGGTGCAGTCTGAGCAGGAGGAAGCACCTTTGTCTTTCCTTGTCCTTCTGCAAGCAAGCAGGGACAGCTGTCTCCTTTCCCCATGTAATTACTGAAGTCACCAGTTGCCCCTACGAGGGTTCAGCCTCGAACGGAGGCCAAGGCCAGTTGCAATTTCTTAGGACCCCCCAGGGCCACCTCTTGGCTTAGTTTCCCCTCTGGCCTTTCCAGCTCAGGAGGAGCCCCGTGCAGTCGCCATAGATTTGGAGGATGTGCTTTGACTGGCAGCGCCTAAGGAGAATTTGAGGTCTCTGATGACAGTGTATTTGTGTCTTAAAGCTGCTCTGTGGTACTGAAGGACAATTATTGAAATGAATAAATAAATGGACCAGAATAAAATCCAGGAAAGAAAACAGTTCAACGGGAGAGTTACGAATGTAGCCGTCAACCTGGTTTCGTTCATTTTGGGCCGGGTGACAGTCGCAGGCGTGGAATTCAGTGACATTCAAACTTTTTTCTACAGGTGAAGGGACACAAAATGGGATCTAATTTGTTCGTCATGGGGCATCACTTTCTGGCATTCTTTTTTTTTCTTGGCAAGAAAATGTGGGTAATTTATGTCAATGTCATCAAAGACACATTCTTGTTCTTCTCACAACGGTGACCTTGTATCCAGCTAAGAGCGGGTAACCGGTGAGATGCTCAGCTTACATCCACAGGGCAGATTTTCCAAGCAGCAGCTCTGCTGGCAGGGCTACCTGCCATGTTGTCCGGTGGCCAAGTGATTCTGGGAAAATGAGGGCAATGACGCCACAGACCAGTAACGACGGAGGTGAATTCCTGGAAGACGCCTACCAAGAGCACCAGCCCATGGCGTGGCATACCGTGGGGTGTGCTGCTGTAGGGACAACTGAAACATGGGAGCAGGGGTCAGGGCCAGTCACACCAGCAGGTTGCAGTGTGCTGTCCACACAGCAGGCAGCAACCTACAGAAAATTGGCTGCCTTAGCCAGGAAGAAACAGCTTAGCTGTCATAGCTTTCACTCAGAATTAGCTATGAGCTGGCCTGGCATAAATTGCTTTTAGAGTTAGTCCTGCCAGCTGCATTACCGACAAAGCAAAAACTGTCTGAGGAACAAGGCTCGGGTTCACACATTTAAACCCTACCTGTCATAAGGTCACTAAACTTTTCCCTAGGGCTGGTACTCCAATATTTACTGTATTGGCATGCTGTCTTTTCTGTTCGACTGCCGCATGATCTTATTATAACATGTCCTGTTGACAAGGACTGAACTCAGATCGAACTGCATAGAGATATGTGGTGAAACCAGAGTAAATTGCTGGATGCCAAAGGAGTTATTCCCTGTTTATTTCAGATTAAACAAGCTTAGAATCTGGCCTTCAGATCATGTTATTTCTCTAATTCAATTGGGTCATATTTATGAATTCATGTAGTGGTCAAAATGATCCAATAAATGCCAGCACACAATCTCAGCACTTGCAAAACATCAAATGTATATATTGGCAGTTTCCCTATTTGCTGACTGCAGGACAAATAGGTTTCGTGTTGGGACATCAAAGTCTGTTTCAGCAACTGGATGCATGACAAAGCCATGTTATAATCTGGGTACTGATTACGGCATTGAAACATGTTGGCTCAGCACGTGGTAGATTTGGATGCGTGGATAGATCAACTTTTTAGTGGCCTATGGCTTGATTTCAGCATGGAGAAGGTTGTCAGCATATTTGTGCTAATTAAGGAAACAGCATGGGAAACTCCTTTCCACTGTCGATACAGCCAGGGCTCCGGAAATGTCATCGCTCCTCAGTGTTTTTTGTAACAGCCAGTTTGTCTTGAAGTAGAGAAGCAGCTTTGTGTCTTAACTGTGTTTCTAAACTGTGCTGAAGCTTGTTTGGATCTTGTCCAAGTCCTGTGTTTTACCTGTTTCTGGAGGATGGATTAAACAGCGAGGTCACAAACACATCAGAAGAGCATTTTAGCTGTATTTGGGGCCTGCAGCGCAACCCGCAGGGTTAAGTTCTCTGCCTTGATTGGATTTATTTGTAATGTTGACAGTAACTGAACACCAAGAAATAAACACAAGTTTGTGCTCATGGTTTGCTAGGAGAACTTCCTTGCTGCTGAAAATAATGCTGTTGCCCAACAGTAACTCTTTTATTTTTTTTTTCATTCAGGCAGTGCTTTGGATACGGTATGCTACTCTTAACATATTCCCATGTTCAAGTTCCCGAAAAGGCAGGCTGAAATGTTGCCAACTCAATTAAGTTCTTTCTGTTACACTGAGTCAGCTTCTGTGATTTTACCTTTGCTCTTGGTCAAAGTATTATGCTCTATTATCTTTTTTGTTCTTTTTTTAAACAGAAGAAATTACAATACAAGTGTTTGTTCCATGTGCCCACATTTCCTCCTACTTCAATGACAAACCCAGCTCAGTATTTTTATTATTAATAAGACCGGTACACCTAGAAGCCCTCGATGTTTTCCCCAGAGATTCACAGCCCAAACATAAAGTACAAACAAAAATGGGAGAAATTAAGTGCCTTTATTTGCATTTATGAACAGGGAACAGAAGTAACGACAATTAAAGGGGCACTTAATTTCTTCTTATTGAAAGGCCACACAAAGAAGTCATCAGCAAGGCTAAAAATAGAGCCAGGACCAGCAGGTCTCTGTTCTGCAGGTGGCTCTGAACACGGTTCTGATCACTGGCCCCAGCAGTACCCAGTCCAGCACAGCTCTATGTCCACGTGCCCCTCCGCCTGAGCTCAGGCCAGCAGCCCAGGTCTTTGCCAGCACCTTCTCTAGGTCAGCACAGTTCTCCTGTGTCCCAGTGTAAGTGCTCCCAGAGCTGCTGGCCTTCTGCCCCCTTTGCCTTAATAAGAATTCTTGCTGAATTGATACCTGCAGTAAGGACTTATGGTGGCTGTTTGTATTGACTGTTGAAGGCCTCCAGAATGGCAGCTGCTGAGAAACAGCTGCCACGTGCAGGAGGTCATGGCAGACCTTCCCCAAGTTCCAGTCTATGGGAAGAGTTTTGCAGCTCTTTACAAGTTGAAGGTGGAGTCAGCTGTAACCTGACTTACCTTCCTTGGCATTTTGAAGTCTGGTGAAACATGATGCATAATGACACTTATTCTGCCTTTGCAAGTAGGAGACTGCCTTTATGCCGAAGTGTCTCATCGGTGAACCTCACCTCAATGCAGAATGCTTATTCAGATGTAACCACGAAAACGAGGGCTGGCTAAATAATGCCTCTGACTGAAAGGACCCACTGAAGCTCATTATAATGATCTTAATGAGTTCCAATTCAGCTGTGTCTGTGATACCAGAGTGCAAAGGTAATTATGGAAGTGCTAAATACTATTATTACTTGATATTAGCGACAGGGTGGGGGTGAGACCTGGTGAGTCCTTCCTCCATCTGGCCTGGAGAGAAATGAGGGTTGCCCCCTTCCGTCCAGCCCTCTTAAGGCCTGGGAAGAAAGGACTTTGCAGGCAGGGTGGAGCCAAATGTGGCAACCTTGGCTCTTACTTTACCTCCATGGTGTCAGGAGGTGGCTCCTTTGTGCAGCAGGAGCTTTGGTGCACGTGCAGCAAACTGGGCGAAAGGAGAAATGCCCACACACCACCCTTCCTGCCCCCATCTTGGCTGCAGAGGAAGCAAATACAGGTTAGGGGTGGACCCGCTAGAGGCAACTACTGAAGAGAAAGATCTAGGGGTCCTGGTGGACAGTAAAATGGCAATGAGTAAACAGTGTGCTCTTGCGGCCAGGAAGGCCAATGGTATCTTGGGTTGTATAGGGAAGAGTGTAGCCAGCAGGTCAAGGGAAGTCATTCTCCCCCTCTACTCTGCACTGGTGAGGCCACAGCTGGAGTACTGTGTCCAGTTCTGGGCTCCCCAGTTCAAGAGGGACAGGGAACTACTAGAAAGAGTCCAGCGTAGGGCTACAAAGATGATTCAGGGATTGGAGCATCTCCCTTATGAGGAGAGACTGAGAGAGCTGGGACTCTTTAGTCTGGAGAAGAGAAGGCTGAGGGGAGACCTTATCAACGCCTACAAGTATCTCAAGGGAGGGTTGAAGGAGGAGGGAGCCAGACTCTTTTCAGTGGTTCCCACCGAGAGGACGAGGGGCAACGGGCACAAGTTGGAACATAAGAGGTTCCACTCAAATATGAGGAGAAACTTCTTCACGGTGAGGGTGACGGAACCCTGGAACAGGCTGCCCAGGGAGGTTGTGGAGTCCCCTTCTTTGGAGATTTTCAAAACCCGCCTGGATGCAGTCCTGAGTAACATGCTCTAGCTCTAGGCAATCCTGCTTCAGCAGGGGAGTTGGACTAGATGATCTCTATGGTCCCTTCCAACTCTAGAAATTCAGTGAAATTCAGTGAAATTCAGTGAAATGAGCTGTCTCTCTCTGTCCCCGGCTGCTTCTGCTGGTCTTTCCCTCAGTTTACTCTGTCTCTGCTGTGGCCCTTGCTGGATTTTCCCTTCACGCTCTCTCCTTACCTGTTTGATCTCAGCTGCCCCCCACCAGCACAAGTGCTCCTTAGCTTGCATGGGATTTCTGTTTCCTCTATGTTGGGGGCTCAGACTCTGAGGACAAGGAGAGGGGCGTTCAGACCTGGCTTTTTGGGGTCTCAGTGCAGTTGACCTCCTAAGGTCCCTTCCAGCCTCCATTATTCTGAGATTTGGAGGCCCTGGCTCACTGCTGACATTGTTCAAGCCCAGGAGAACGCTAACCCTTTGACCCATGAGGAGTTTTTAAGGAAACAGTGATAACGTACATGGTTAACAATTTGCTGCCTGACTTCTGTGTGGGGCCCAACAGACAGAGCAAGCAGGTGCTCCATGGGGACCCTGTGTGCTGCCAGGCTCCGTGCAGCGAAGCCGCAAGCACCAGCTTCTCAGACCCTCCCCAGTCATGGGTGAAATGGCGAGAGCACGTTCGATTAGCTCTGCTCACCGACCATGCCAGCCTGCACCAGGAGAAACCTGCGCAGCCATGACTCAGACTCAAATGATTACTTGACCCAAAGGAAGGCTTGATGATACACTGAGGCTGGGACACACCAGCAGTGATTATAAAATGATTCACTGCCTGGGCTCTACCATTCAAAACATCCTCTGTATTGCACGGGCAGGGCCATTCATGGAAGCTGCAATGAGGAAGTGATATTTGCACCTTTAGCTGCCACCTTCTCACCAAACACTTCAGCTGCTGCCTCTGGCGTGACGTGGAGCTTGTCTCCCTGTGGTCACGGTGACATGAGGGAGGTTTGCTGGCAGGGAGCAGCTCCCTGATACTGCCATGTGACTACAGCCAGGCACCTCCTGCTGATAATGTCCATCCTTAACCTAAGAGGGTTTGGCCAAAAGTCTACTGCAGCCAGGCATCCCAGTGTCCCCCCAGTGCCATCCTGTGAAGCACTTAATTGGTCTGTAATGCTAAACCGAGGGGCAGCTGGGAACTCAGAGTCAAAGTCCTGTGATTCTCTGTGCTTCAGCCTGTAATTTGCACGTCATTCTTCAAAACCCTCACAATTCTTTGCACTGCTGTTCCCACTTCCATTTTTCCTGCTGTCAGAAATGTGGAGCTCACACAGCCCGGACTGCTTCTGTTTCCTTTATGGAGGGGCACGTAGCCTGCTGTGTCTTTTCACTTCTCACACTCCTGTCTATACTTCCTTTCTTCCTGTTCCTCCCACCTTTTTGTCCTTCACTCTTCCTCTCTTCTCCAGATTTTCTCCTGCCAGATACATGCACTCACATGTTTTCACCAGAATGGTCTGACTATATCTATCTTTGTCCTGCTAAATGCTTCTCAAAGCGCTGCAATTACTGCATGCAGAGCAGGGAAGCCCTCAGCACCTGGCAAGTACCATTTCTCCCGACCCGGGAACTGGTACTGCTTGTGGCAGTTTGCTGGAGGCACTGGTACGATCTGAGGCATGGAAAGTTTACTCACGTTGGCTGGGACTCACAAACGTGTTGGGGCTAATAATGCACATGGCTTGTATTGTGCTTTCCCTGAAGCTAAGTTGAGCAACATGTTAGTTAACAAGCTAGGCATTACTCAGAGCTCCTAAACCTCGTGTTTTGCCAGTGACAAACTTGCAAACTTGTAGTACAACGCTCCCGACATTTTCTGTGTGGTGTAATGGCCAAGTTCCAGCAGAGTTGTGCTCTATCCTCTTCGTCTTACAGTTCTGCCTGGACTTTTTTCAAATTTAAGTCTTCAGCTGTCATGCACTCTTGCCAGCTATGCTATATGTCTAAATAACTAGGTGAACTGTCTCTGGAAAAGAGTCTATCTATCTGATGAATTTAACCCTTCCTTCCTGTGAGTGAACTGCCTTCAGACTGTCTTTCAAATGTATTTTACGTGCAGCAGTATTATTTGTGCTTTGTCTAAATGTGTGCTAGCTATGGATTCTCTGTGTGCTCCTGGATATAACTGTGGTTTTAAGTACCCACCGCTGGTTATTCATAGCGCACATTTAGTCATGTAACAAACATGGTATTAGTTCTGCTCTCTAAGTGGATGACTAATACTCTTATAAATAGGAGGAATGTGATCTGAAAGGTCACGTGAATGTTCCCAGTGTGAACATATCCCTAAACTATGAGACTTCTCATTCCAGGAGCATACTTGCAAAACAGAAAATGCTCATTATTAGGAAGAAGGAAAAGGGCTCAAAACCCATTCAAGCAATTTCTCTGCTTTAACTCAAAGAATTTGCAATTTTTAATTGAGTTTTGCATTGCAAAATGTTTTTGCAATGTTTGCTTTTTTCTGTAGTCTCTCCTGACATGCTTGGCAACAGGAATTGCCCCATTGGAACAGTCCTGATTTCTCTCCTGTGCCAGGACCTGAATATTTCTGAAGTAGATATAAGAAACATCCTTTAACTTTCTTCCTAACCTCTTTCACATCCCACTGGAAAGCAGGCCAGCACCTAACACTGGATTCCAAAGGAAATGAGGAGACTGCACCATGTAGGTTTCTGTACTGCCTGTAAACGGCCAGCTTTCCTCAGCTCTGTGCCTTGGAGAGAAGATGCTGTGCTGCCCAAGTGGTGAATGAGAAATGGGGGCTGCTGCCTCCTGAGGTGGGGTGCTTGCTAATGAGCCTCCTGAGAGGTTGGATTTCTCTGTCAGAGAAAGCAGGAGGTAAAATGCAGCAGACTATGCAGACACCATCATCTTTTCTATGGCTAGTGTTAAGGACTGCATGGTACATTCAAACTGAAATCAAATGTTCCACTCAGGTTATTTTAGGTGTGCCAACATTTGCTTGTTTGTGGGTGCATCTGGATTTCTCCTCTCCCTTGGTCAGTACTAGAAGCATTTTTCTTACTGATGGCAAGTAGATAGTAGTGGTGGGGGCAGGTCTTGTTTGTGGCTACTGGCCAGCTGACAGTGGACAGTGATAAAAACACAGAAAAAAACAGCAAGAAAGGAACAGATAGTGTAATTCCACCTGATAAGGATCAGCACGACACTACATGTGCTATATACATATTTGAAACCCACACACATATACGCATAAAAGAGAACATTCAGGACGTGGAATCAGGTTCTTCCACAGAGTGTGGCTGCGATTACCTAAAGAAGCAAAAAAGGATTTTTTATGCTGTGGTGCTGGCAGGCAGCCTCCCCTCTGACTGCGCCTGGGAGAAGAGTGTGTTAAGTGTGAGCAGAATAAATGATGCGTTCGTAGCCAGTATGGCAGACACCTGTGTAGCACCTCACTGCAGCACCTTCCTGTGCCGGCTGGGTGTCAGGGGCAGGCATCACCACCAGTCAAATCAGACCTAGTTACAGCAGATCTTAAGGAAGATCCTCAGGGGCGACTGTTGGAAAAACACACCTACGTGTTGCAGACAGATCTTTTTGCAGCGCTGTTTGAATCTTGCTCTCTACACGTGGACAAAGGCAGACCTGGTTTGCATGTTGCGGGGCAGTTGCACATCTGAACAGGAGCCATTTTGCAAAGGAGGAAGGAGCAGCACCCACCCTGCTCCCCAGCTGCCATCTCCTTCTTGGGGTTTGAGAAAACCAGAAAGCAAGCCCCCCAGACGTTCTCCTTTTCCGTGGTGACACAGCAGAACAAAACAGGATTTCCTTTGAAGCAGTAACAGGACAGGCTTTGCAGCATTCTTACAGGGGTGAATTTAGATGCCAGAGAGTGGAATTTCCAAAAGCATTTCCCTTCCTACAGCTTTTTCTTTTTCATCTTCATAAATCTGTGTCAATTTTTAAAGAACCTATTTTTGGGGGAGGGAAAGGGGACAGAACAAGTGATGAGCTATTCAGAGCTAAAGGAAGAGATTCATGCTGCCAGAGGTAAGACTGCAGAAAAATGTGTCAGTGCAGCAGATGACAGTTCTTCTCTCTTAATGCCTCTCCTGAAGCATCAAGGTATACGTGTTTCTCAAAGGGGCTGTACATCTCAGAGGTAGTCTATGAACTGCATGTTGAAATGGTTGCCATGGCAGTGACTGAGTATGAGTTACAAAGCGTGATTAGCCAGAGTTGGCCTAAATAGCTGAAGGGAAGGAAAAAAGAAAGAAAGGGGAAAAAAAAAAAAGGGCCAAGGACTTTCTGTTATTTCTAATACAGATCCATCAGTATTAGACCGTGCCAGGAAGAATGAGCGGTGCCGATGGAGAGGAGCTCACAGGAGCGTGCCCCACAGCCCAGCCCCAGCTGGGGTACCACCAGCAGCACAGGCTGCCAGGGGACCTTGGCCCCTCACAACGAGCCAGTGCAGCAGCTGCATGCCGGGGAAGGGCCACTCCTACAGACCAGTCCTGGAAGCCTTGTTTCAGTGAAATGGTACTTCTCCAGAGTCGGAGGCTCGGTCTTCAGTGACCCAGAGAGCATGGTCACAGCATTCTCCTGGCTGGTGCCCAGCGTAGCCACATTGGAAAGAGGGCAACTGGCCTGCAGGGAGGTTGCAAGGCTTGCCCCAATTAACACAGAGGGCTACTAGCCTGGGTGGGGTGTTAATTGGTGAACCCCCTGTCCCTAGAACCATTCCAATTCTTCTAGCCTGCTAACCTGGTTGAAGCATGCCTCTGAAAGGTATCCTATCTTCATTTGGAGCCTGAGAATTGGAGAACGCAGCCCTTTTTCTTAATTCATTGCAGTGGTTAATCAAGCTTGCTCGTTAAAAAAATAATTGCACATTATATCTTATTTAAATGTGTATAGTATTAGCATTCTGCCTCTGGTGCATGCAGTGTTTTTCTCTGTTATCTTGACACCATGTGGGTTTTTGCTGTGAAGGTTTCTTACGCAGAAGTCACTTTTGAGCTTGTTTCTGAAGAAGTGAAGAAGCAGAATTCTTTCTCTTGAAGGGTTTTTTTTAGCTCTTCTCAGGGAAAAGTGCAAGACTGGGAGACCAAGGTGAAGACATCTCAATACCAGATCTGGATAGAAAAACGTCCTCTCTAGGAGCTGTAGAGTGCCACATTAGAGGGCCAGATGCCCAGTGTAAAATCAACAGAGATCTATGCAAGCTGAGAGTATGCAGGTAGGCACTTGGAGGAGCAGCACCTAACAGCCCGATTCTTTTCTCCCATAGCTTTCTAAAATAGAGAACTTTAATTTACATTAGCCTGGAGTGCTTCTGCTTCTTAGTCCTTTGAATGAGACAAGATATGAATCTACTCAGGCTAATCCATAACATTTGACCACGTACCAAGGATATTTTTCTCCCCTCCTGTCCTAAGGGATCTGTAGGTTCTTCCTTTAAGAGGAGTACATAGTACTTACTGTGGTTAATGGGTGCCTGTTTTGCTGTTTTGGCTGGCAGAGCTGGGGTGAGAGAGATCACACGGCCTGCACTTCAGGAGAAGGAAAACAAAAACCCACAAGACACCTATTTGCCCTGCATATCAGATTGGCTTTTGTCATTATTTCCAGGAGTCTCTTATACTTCTTGCACCTCCTAAATCCTTGTCATCCAAGTTTGAGAGCTGGGACTATCTTCTTTAGCACCAAGTCAACAATACATTTTTTAACACCATTCATATTTTACATTAGTGTTTCTCTCTGTTCCTTTCAAGCAATAATCATAAATATCAGCTTTCATTCCTAGAGCGCCTTTCATCCCAGGGGCTCCCAAAGCACTTTCCAAGCTTAACAAGCTTATTGTAGAGTACTCCTTTAGAAAGGGTGAAACTTGCTTCCCACTAAAGCCTGGTTTTGGGAAGAAAACCCCTGAATTATAATGTCTTCAATACACAAGGGAGCCTTTGCAGCTGTTATTTACTGTACATGTTCCCTTACCAAAAAAGATTGCTTCTTGCTCCTCCATCCCCCCATCTCCCACAGCTTAATCCAGCAGTGCTCAGTTACCTGGGGGAGAAGAGTCCAAGTAATGAGAGATGATCATCCCCTGTGATCTGAGGAAGTGCTTTTTTTCTGGAATCCTATTGCTGCCCTCAACAGTTTCTTCTGGCAACTCCATTCCTATCCAGTCTGTTTTCTCTTTATTAGGGCAAATGTCCTAGGGCAGAGTTGAATGTCCTGTGGCTTTAGCCAGAGAGGTCACCATCCGCAGTTGGGCTATACTAAGGATCATGTGAGAAGCTGTAGTCCTCGTTAGGACAGTCAGCCAGCCTAATTTAAGTCACATTCCCCTGCAATCAAAGCAAACCAGCAGCTTTGCACTGGCACGAATCACAGCCTTTCAAATGGTCTTTTATTTGGCTCATCTGTGGGAGCAGTAAGCCCAGAAGAGAAGATTGTTGCTGGTAATTTCTGAACTGAAGAATTTGTTTCCTAATTGATCATATGATTAATTTTAGGGCGCTTTGAATCTGATCAGTGTCAATTTGTTTTCATAGGTTTCAGGAGGACTCACTAGGGTGGGATGTGTCCGTTTCATGATGAGTAGAGCTTTCTTCCATGCCAGCTGTGTGGGAAAGTGATCTCTCCTCTGCTTGGCTGAGAGAGGCCCAGGTGAGGCACACGAGCTCCCGTTGCTTCTCCAAGGGCACACTGAGAGCCTGTGGTAGA
Organism: Calidris pugnax; assembly: GCF_001431845.1. NCBI lineage: Eukaryota > Metazoa > Chordata > Aves > Charadriiformes > Scolopacidae > Calidris > Calidris pugnax. The sequence goes on from NW_015090922.1 coordinate 24,996,714, forward strand.
AAGGGGAACAAAAGCCCTATCTCTGTTTCAGTGCTTCAACCACACAAACAAAAATTATCAATATAGATAGCTTTAGATGAAAGATACATCAGAGCATATTTTTGGCTGCTGCCTTCAGAGGTAGTACTAAACCTCCTAGGGGAATGCAAGCAAGCAGATAGGATCCAAATATTAAAATCCCCATCTTCTTACTGTCTCTCCTCTCACTCTGGTTGGGTTCACAGGGAAGCCCTTTTTTGGGGTTGTTATGTCATCTATTCCCATCAGTAGATTTTGGTTCAAAAATGCATTTTCATTCTCTTCCAACAAAACGCTGCCTATTTCAACACTAACTCTGAAGATCTACATTGGCAAAGGTTCCTAAAAGAATAATGAACCAGCAGTTACTGTTTACATTGGCCACCTTGTATAAGTGCTGATATTAGCATTTCTGAAAGGATTCATTCATCACTGAAAAAAGGTTTGTACCTGTGAATAAGAGCTTGCTTGGGAGGGCCTGTGTCCCTCCTTTCCTCTATCAACAAAACTCGTAAAAGTCAAGAGATGGTTTTGCAATGGATGTTAATGCATACCTATTGTTTCAGGATGAGAATAAGCCACTGAAAGTATTCTGTGCCTATTTCCAGTGGTGCAACAAAAACAGCAGTAAATTTAAAGAAAAATCATATTTATTTTCATGTATCTTATTTGTTTATTTATTTATTTAGAGATCTGAATGTATATATTGAAAATGGCCCTCTTGGGCTTTTTTTAAACTGAAATCCTGCAATACAACCTCAAGCCCAGTGATTAGTTCTCATGTCATGGAAAAGCAAGTGGACCTGCACTAGAAAGACCAATGGCTGTTGAAAATGCTTTGCCCCTTCCAGTCACACACATACTTTTATGAAGTACCCTGAAGTCTTCCTTACCTCCTGCTGTTTGTCACGTTTGTTGCAATTTGCCTTAAGTTAGTTGCCTTCACACCGAGGTACATGGTGCTGTTTGGCTTAATAAAAGAGGTTTGTATTTTCTGCACTGGCCCAGCTGGCGTGCCATGAGTCATGGCTCAGAGGAGGAACAGGTCCTCTGCACGGCCAGCAGCCAGTGTTTGTTCCATCCTCATACAGCAGGTCAGGGGTCTTGGCAATGGAGGACACATAACAACAGTGGTTTGTGTGGGAGACAAAAATGTTACTTATCTGTGGGATGCCTACATTTTAATTAGGATTCCTTTAGATTCTGTAGGATGAAGATCAAACTTTTTTTTCAGGTACGTTATTATGTTATAAACTCTAATATACCATTTTTCTTTTAACCTTTTGACAGCTTCACTTTTGGGCTGGAAGCAGCTGAGGGCTAGGGCTCTTCCTGGGAGCTCACACAGCTCCTGGCACGGTACAGCTTCAGTTCTGGCAGGAGGCTTAGGCCACTGCCACAATCTGAACGCACACTTAAAAAAGGAAAAGAACTATCTGGAAGCAAGTGCTGCTTTCATGCGAAAGATGAGCTTTGCAAGCACTGTGTTCATAAAGCAGAGGAAGAAAGCAAGCGTGAATGAAATGAGAGACCAAGGACCAGCCCACTGCCTTCTGTGGAAAGTCCTCTCAGAGGGGTGCGAATCTCTGAGACTTCCCTGGTGGAGTTCCTTCTCAGCCCTTTACATTGTTGGGCGGTAGAAGTTGGGCTGATGTCTGATGAGGAACCATGAGGGTCATCCCCCCACCCAGAGAGGTAGCACTCTCTGCCTCTCGGAAGCTGTGATTTCAGCGTGCAGCTCTGCTGCACAGAGGGAGCAGGAATAACGCTAGAAATCTCTAAAGGGGCAAGGGGGTACAGAAAAGGCCAGAGGTGCACATAAGGGATTTCATCATAAGTGGTTGGAGAAGAGATGCCTTCTCTGCAACAGGCAAGCACTTTTCTGCACAGAACCAGGATAATTTCCCTTCGATGCGGGGCGGATTGCCAGCAGTCTCAAACGTAATCCTCACGGTATTATTTCCAAAGATGAAACAAGGGTATTACGGGCATCGCCACTGAGGCAGGTAATCTTTAAATGTAGCTGCAAATTGCCTGGTTTAATGCTAACGAACCCTAATGGTGAGGAAGACAAGACAGGTAGCAGCACTGATACAGCATAACATAATGCGATGGCTGATATAAATGTGACTCATTCTAGCCAGAGGCTTTAGCATAGGAAGTCGGATAAAAGATATAAAAACAGATCTGATTTTTTTTTTCCTTCCTGGTGAAGGTCACTGCCAGGAATAGCATGGGAAATAATTAATGGAGGAAGAAATGTTCCCCTTCAAATTAGAAGTATTGTCTTGCTTCACAGTTTTGTTCTCCCCTTTGGGGTCCTGTAACAAACACCGGCAAACACACCAGGCCTTTCTCCCTGAAGTGGCTGACGGATATCCCACCCGGTGGGCAGTGGGTGTGAGGGACCGGCTGTGCAAAGCTCACGGTGCCTGTTACTGGGCGTCTGCCGCGCTGGCAGTGCCACCACCAGCAGCTCTCTGAGTGGGCCTGGGAGGCTGAATGGGGCTCCACGCAGCAGTGGCCAGTTTTCCTGGTGAACAGGGCGGCGCAGTGCCAGGGCTGTGTGTGAGAGCCCCTGCAGCCCGCTGCTGAGGGGGCTTTACCCCTTTCCCCTCACTCCTGAGCCCCAGGGATGTGGGTCTCCTTTCCAGCCCCAGCAGAGGTCCTGCTCCCTCGGTCCCTGTGCCTGATGACTTGGATGACACAGGGGCCATTGTATTTGTGATGGCATGGCCTGTTCTCTGCTCATCCAGCGGAGCCCTGGGAGGCTCCGGACTGCTCGTTGGCTCTCTGTGACCAGCACTGCTCTTACACAAATGCAAGGGCAAGGGGAAGCCACGTGGCTGTGCCTGGGGTACAGTGCACATGAAACGCTACCTGGGCCAGGAGCAGTCCACAATGTGGCCCATCTGCCACGCAGGAATGTGGTGCTACAATTTAATTCCCTTTTCCACAGAGCACTCTTGGAGTGGGGACAGGCAAGAAAAGGAGTGAGCATCCTGCAGGCTGGAAATGGGTACATCCACGGGGGCCAACAACTGCTGCTCCCTTGGGCCCTGATTTATTTTCTTCCAGGCAGCCATAGCAGGGAGGAGTGCTGGTGGGAAGCTCTGAGCTTCACACTCCCAGCTAAAATCTCCTGCATGTGACTTGGTCCCTTCTGCCACCAAGGACCGGTCACATTTTCCATTCTTGGCTCCATGTGGCTGCTCTGAACATCCCAGGTTATCTGTGCATAAACCAGTTGCCTTTCCTGTTGCTTGGCTCTTGACATCTCACCAGACCTTCTCTGCTGCTCAGCGCCCACGTGCCGGGCCCTTAAGGCAGTTAGCACAGTGTTAGGATACATTCATTTTCAGAGGGCTTTTCTTTTAGGAACCTGGGAGGTGAGAGTTCAGATCATCCCTCCCTCAGCAGGCTCCTGACCCTGCAGGGGACTGTCAGAGGTAGGAGCACTGCAGAAGTCCTGAGTACCCCGGAGCTCCCACATGGCACAGGAAAAACCTATGATGGGAAAGCTGCTAATAGCAGAGGTAAATTCTTACCCGCATTTTCCACTGGTGTTACAGACTCTGGAGAATCAGCTTGTTTCGGCCAGGTTCCCAAACTGCTTTTTGGTGTTTGTCCAAACCAAGCCAGTGCATTGAGGTTTCCCATCCCAAAATTGTCTAACTAAGTGAAAGGAATGACCTCAGTTGCACGGATGCTCTTCCATCTGGTCCTACAACTACAGAGGGGCCAGGACATAACCCCAGATCAACTCCCCTCTTTTCCCCAAAAAGGAACTGTTTGAAGATACTAGAGTTCAGTACAGATCTGACTTTCGTAGCTGACCCCTCTCTGCGTAGTGAGTAAAATCCTGAAGCAGAAAGCTTTAAAGCAGTTCAGAAATGTGGCCATGCATAATGTTGGGCGCTTGCCTGGTAGTGCTCATAATGCTGTTCAGTCTGGAGTATTTGGGGAACAAAGATCAATCCCATAAGGATGATCTGTCACCTGTGTTTCTTCATGTAGACTTGAAGTTTGGCACTTTCATTCTGCTTGCTTTCTTGCTTTCCAAGGCACGTGTGTTACTCTTCCAGCCATTTCCTTGTGGTCATGACATGTAGGGTCACACGTTCTCTTATCTGGGCTTTTCACAGCTGCTGCTCCTTGAAATGGCTGCAAGGGATGCTGAGTTGGGTGGGATGACCTGTCACTCTCAGGTTTATTTCTTTATAGCATCTCGGTCAAGAAAGACTGTAAGATAAATATCATTCAAATACTTCTAGATCACCATAATCCTGTCAAACTCAAATGTTATGACTCCTTGTGAATGTGGAATTTGTGAGCTGTTTTGGTGAAAGAAAAAGTTATGTAATTCAATTCCTTCTCTTTTTTTGCACTCAAATTTACCATATTTGCAGATAGACTGTGCTGATGTTAGCAGCTGGTGTGGTGTAGCTGGAGCAGATCCATAGAGATGGCTGTTTGGTGCTGAGGACTTGGTATGTCAGTGGATTTTTATTGGACTGCTTCTGTTCTGGTTCTCAGGGATGGGACACTCATTTGTGGTTGGAGCACAGGAGATACGCTCCTGGAGTCCATCTCCTGGTTTCCTTTCACGCAAAAGGAATCCAGTTTAAAAAATCGCTCCCTGATGTAAATCGAAACATGGCAAGTGGGGACAAATGGGAGATTTGCCTCATAAGCTCACTCTTGATGCAAACAAAAACAGGCATGTAGAAAGACCTGTCAAGAGACCAAGCCTAGAGGACATTGCTTTACCCTGAGGTTCCACATGGTTTGAATGTGTGGCAAACAGGTCAGTTATTGGGCTAGTGAAACAGCTGTTTAGCTTGGCTGAGCAGCTCTCTTATTCTTTCTTGAATATAGCTGCTAATCTATTTTTCCACCCTCTTACGCTTTCCCAACCTTCCCCTTTTCCAAACTCTCACTAAGCATAAACATACACATATATATTATATATGTGTGTGTGTGTGTGTGCGCGCGCGTAGGCAGTTGCGTCGGCTGCCGGGATTTCCTCCCAAACAATACCTGTTGTGCTGGCCACAGCGGTTCTCTTGGTTCCCATGCTCAGAGCAGTTTGAGTTTCCTGCTGGCTCAGCAGCAAGACTTTCAGGGCTTTTTATACTTATTCTTCTCCGGGAGCCAAGCGGAGGAGCGGAGTTTGCCTGTGAATAGTGAGCTGGCTGGGCAGGCGGCAGGAAGCTTGCATACTAAACCGTGTGAACTTTGGGGAGGGGAGGAAGGGGGCCGGGGGCCGCTGGCTGGGCTTTGTGAGGCATTTGCTGCAGCCCTCTGCCTTATAAACTCATCGTCTCAGCACTGGGGTGCTCCCCTCAAAGGCAGGAAAATATCTGTAAAATGGGAGTGGAAAGAAGCAAGGGAGCTGAAAATGGAATTACAGAAGACACGTGGGGAGAGCCTGGAGAACACAGAACAGTGAGGAGGCTTGGAGTTTAATTATTTGTGTGAAGGTCTGTGCGTGGGTTCCCTGCACAGAACTGTGCCACAGCACCTTGTGCTGCATTGCCCCTTGCTGCCCCTGCAGTGGCCGCACCGTCTTCCCTGGGTAGGGGCAGCTTTTCTGGATCACCCAGGCAAAATCACAACCCCAGAAATGAAAACAAACTTCTCTCTTCCCCTCTGCACTCCCTGCTCTACTCTTTTCTGTGGCTGTCAGCAAAAATTAATAAATCAGTGGGTTCCTGTTTGCAAGGAGGAGGCATCATGAGGTGGCTATGAAAGAGGGGTTTGAGGAGCAGCACCGTGAAATGTCCCTGCTGGCTGGTCACAGGTGAAGCTGCTTCTGGAGCAGAGAGAGGGGCCATTTGGCAGGTGTCATGGCTCCAGGTGCAAGTGTGCTGGGACCATCTTTGGAAAAAGGTGGGAGGTGAGAGGAAGCAAGGAAGGACAGGCTGAGCCCGTCTGCCCGCAGACCACCTATCTGCCTCCTGTTCATGTCTGCACAAGGAAATGAGGAAGAGGCTTTGCCTGCGCTTTGAAAATGAGGTGGCAGAGGATTGCACATGCCGGGCAAATGCTTCCTGAGCAAGAGTGGCCCAGTGTGGGCTGCCACAGGGGTAGCAGGGGTTGTGAGGCAGGCAGAAGCACCGTGTGTGTGTAGGGTCTATTTTTGGGGTGATGGCATGATGGACAGATCTGGCAGGGGGTGGAAATGCTCAGCAGAGTGACAGACCGGGAGATGGGGTGTGGCAAGGCATGGTTGGTGATGCTGTAGCATCGTTGCGAAGTGATGCCACTCCCCTGATCTGATCCAAAATAACAACCCACAGCTTTCCCTCTATTTGGCAGCATCTTTCTCTGAGGGTTTTCTAAGGTGGCCATTACTCCAGGCTCTAAATAATCCACAAATACACAGTAAATCCAAGAAGCCGAGGCCCTTGCTCCCCTGCCCAGCTCAGTGCCACACTGTGTCTAGCTCCTAAGCGAGTGCAACACATGTACCTGGCACTTGCATCTGCCTGGTGTCCTCCCAGGATGAGCAGCCTTGCCCGGAGGTCCTTGAGCACTGGGGAGATGGGCAGATACAAGCCCACCAGAGTGGGCTTGCAGGGAGCCAGTGGAGGTCCCTGGGGAGACCAACCTGCCAAGCTTGTCTAGATCCTGAGCAGTGTCTGTCTAGGCAGCTTGTGACAGGGCACAGGCACCTCAGAAGAACGGTGCCTTCACGGTGGTCTTCCTATGAAATGCAAAGGTAGGCCCAAATTTGAGGGATTTACAATCAAATTTGTGCATTTTGTGTTCATTTCCACTCCTGGCTCAGCAGAAGCTCAGTTTAAATTGTATGTAATTGATGACCTTGGTGCCTCTGTCTGTTTTGAAGGCTATCCAACATTTCTTATAAGACCAAATGTTTAGTTGCCCATAACTCCTGCAAACTTTAACCGTTTACTGTTTAGCTATTTTTTTCTATGCTGGGTATCTGTCTCAGGCTGAATGCATCTGGGAAGCTTCAGCAAAAAATGTTTTTCTTGCTTACAAGAAAGAGACGAGAGAGAAACATTTTTTTTCTTCATATTCAAACATGTTCTTAAAATGATCTGTTGAGAAACTCTAGCACTTTCTGCCTTTGGAGGAGAGACTTGAAATTTGGCAGATGTCAGGAATGTGCCTTTGGTTGTTCTTCATAGGGGAAAAAAATTTGAACTAAGAAACCTTAGGAAAAAAAAAGCCTCAGATCTCAGGCACTCAACAGAAACTTCTTAAGAATTAGAAGCTGAATTCTCTGAAGGCACTTGCTCAGTGGAGACTTGTTCAAGTCTGGCGGCTAAATCACAGATGAGAGTGTGGCAAGCACATTGCAGCCTCCTGCTGCAGGTGCAGAGCAGCAGCTCTTTAAAATTGTTTTTTCAACATTTCAGGGACAGTGCGGAGCCTGGAGATACTCTTGGACATGCTCCTTTGATGATACTTAGGCCAACACATGGGAAGACTGATGTTGACTGGGGTGAGAATCTGACCGAGGGAGGGAGCAAGCCCTAGTGCAGCGTGAAGGCTGAGGACCCCCTGCCTGGGGAGGGGGACTGACATCAGACGTTGAGCTGGACATGAGAGCAGGACCAAGGCAGAAGACAGACTGAAAGGACCAGGAGATCCAGGCCGAATCAAGGATAATACCTCCCGCAGAACCTGGGATTCAGCAGACCCAGGATTTCTGCCATGCGGTAGTTGTCTGTTGTCAGCAAATATTTGGGGAAGCCGTTGGCACAGGCTCTGACTCATTCCTGCCTGCTCCCTCAGCAGAGACTGATGGACTATTAGTACTCCCAGTTATTCTGCTTTTCAAGCACGATGGAATTAACATCTGAGAATAAAAGCCAGTCCTGCCGGTGAGTCATGCAGTGGCCAGCGTGATGCCGTGTGATGGGATTCCTGCAGTTTTATTTCAGTTTGCCGTCTGCAAATCAAGGAAATGACACAACCCCAACGTAGACTGAAAGTATGGGAAGTCTGTAAGGTCAAACACCTGGTGATTAGAAAATGCTAGATTTATCACAGGCATCATGATAGTGTTGCTTTTAGCTGCCAGGATCAAATGCATATGTAAATGTATCTTTTTTTCTCAGGACAGCTCTACCTCTTTTAATGCCCAGGGCACACGGTTTGCGGCAGGTGAGCGGAGGCTGTGTGGGGAAGGGTCCTCGTCCTGCCTCGTTACAGCTGGGCATGACAAGAGAATCCCCACTCTGCCTTCACACCACGGCAGACTCCAGCCCTCGGTGATGGCAGGGGCAGCCAATGTCTTTCTCTGCTCTGCAAGACCAAAACAGATGGAGTCTTCAAATAAATCATCCGCCAAACTCAAACAAGCCCCCACCAGGCACGTGCAGAGTGAAGTGTTGTGTAACTTGTAACTTGTCCACAGGTGGGAAAGCTTAGGACCCTCGTGAAGGCACATTCATTCCCCTTCCCCGCCTGAGTATCGGTGCCAGCCGCTGAAGACGAAGGCACTTAATCTCTCAATTTGAACAGAGCAAGCTAACATATATCTTGCTAATCTTATTCTAGGAGACAGTCAAATTATTTTAGCTAGAAATTACCAAAGGAGTCTGCCTGAGGCAGACATCCAGCATGGAGTATTTGGGCTCGAGCAGCTGAGCTTTGGCAAAGCTGTGCGTAGCGGAAAGCAGTCATTAATGGGAAGTGTTAAGCAACTTTAGCTCCAGACAGCGCTCAGAGGGGCAGATGAGAAAATTTGGCTCTGTGGATGGCCCCACCAGAGAAGACGTAGGTGTAGGCGTGAAATCCTGCCGCCACGCGTTGGGTTAGCCCATCGCTACAGGCGAATCCTGGGCCTGCCTTTGCGGTATGGCCTTTGCAGGTGCCAGGGGTGGACTTGCTGTTTTGCAGGCTGAGCAGTTACCTTGTGGCTCACTATTGAACCAAATGCTGAGGAGAACTGGTATTTTAGTGATGGTAAAGCGGGAAGGGAAACTCCCGTGGGACTTCTCTTTCCCCGCAGGAGAGGGCTGCACAGGGGGACGCTGGCCCTGGCCCATGGCACACGTGGTGCGTGTGGCAGGTCGATTTGCAGGAAGGTCTCATCATGGCGGGTTTGAGCGGTTCTGGGGACTCCCCCCTGCTCAGCTGACAGCCTCAGCGCCAGTGGAGGCTCTGGCAGGGGGCTGAGAGGGCTGCAAGAGTTAGTGGCAGGGCACTGGCAGCTCTTGCTGCCACTCTGCATATTCCTTTTCTGCAGGAAGAGGTATTTTCCTTTCTTGTTACGCTTCATCTAGAGCTGTGTAAACAGCACTCTCTCCTTGATGTTGACACCTTCAAATGATTTTATCTCCCTCTGAGGCATTTATTTACCCAAACTGTACTATTTAGTTATTTAATCTTCCCTTTAGTTAGTTGATTGTTGTTCATTACTGAATTATTTCCAATATGCCAACATCTCCTTGGCACACGAGTGCCTGCCGTTGTTTAGAGGATGGCTCAGTCCCAGCAGCACGCTGCAGAGAGAAGCCATCATCCTTCTGCTCCATTGTCTGATGCTCTTCACCTCTCTGCAGGTCAAAATCAGGCCCTCTGATTTTATAAACCAACACGTAGTCTGCTACTCACTCTTATCCCTATGTTAGATATCCCTATGCAGCAGCTCCTTTTCAGAGCTGCTACAGATTATTTTTCCAAATATATTTCCTTGCATTGCTCATGTCCCAGGCAGGAGCTGTTAGATGCTGCTTTTCTTCCCGCTCCCCTGGCTCAGAGACGGTTTTTTTTGAGGTTGAAATCATAATGAGAAACTGAAACTTGTGCACTCTTCTCTTCCTCATTACTAAATCCAAAACAATCCTTAAAAAAAAAATCCTTAAAAAAAAAGCTTTACAGGTTTGTAATTCTCCAGCCTGGGAAACAATTCCTTCCCATTCACAGCGTCACTATGTGCTCCCTGGGGACTGGGCAGGCGGACAGGGGCAGTTTGGTTCCATGGAAAGGAAGAGTCACTAAAATGGTGAGGAAGGCTCTTCTGGAGAAGGGCGGGCCAGAGCTGCCTCAGCCCAGCCCTCGGTTATGCTGGGCACTAATGCATTCTGCTGAAACTCGAGCAGAGGTTTTAAGACCTGATTGTTTGGACAGGTAAAAGCTTTGGAATGATACATGCACTTTGTATATGCAGGCAATGCTTCATCTTTATATTCAAAGTGCATTAGGACATGAAAGGAGACAATTTCCACCTATTCTGCAAATGACACCTAAGCCCGGCCTGTGAAACATGCACTACCTGAAGAGCGTTTACTGGGACAGCTATGCAGACTCCATTTTTCCTAAGAAACCTTTTTGACTATTTCTTCCCTGCAGGCATTAGAAGTGGGTTTTGGACCTAACCTCACAATCAGGGAAAGGAAAGAGGCAAAGGGCTTTGTCCGGGTGGCTCCCCAGTACCATTGTGTTAAACTGGCAGTGAACTGGAAGTTTCTCCAAAGCTGTGGAAGCCAAATGTCCCACCCTGTTTGCCTGTGGCTGCTGGGTTAATTTTTCTCTTTTTGAGGTCTGAACCCTTCAAAGCTTTGTTTTGTATGGGTGAATAAGAACTAGCTACAGCCTATGGAGAGAGCTGGAAACCATTTGGTGCAGAAAGATCACAGGACTCTGAGAATGAATGCGGACTTCTTTTTAACTGAAAATAATATATACATTTAAAGAGCAGAACATGCAAATACGTTCATAATGGCCACTATCAGGAGCTGCTGGCAGTTTCTCTGAGCAGAAAAGTCCTTGTCTTGGAGATTTCTGCTACCCCTCAGGCTTCTGTCCATTTCTATGTTGTTACTTGCAGTGTTTAAGCCCCATTAAGTTTAAGTGCATAAATTTTCTTTGGCTATTCAACCCCAGCCACTTTTGGGAAGGAATTGGCCAGAATCCCTGAACCTAAAATAATCAAATGTCTGTCTTTCCATTAGAAAGGTTGCCATTTATCTGACAAGCAGTGCAAAATGGAATAGGTAGCTCAGTACAAGCACTCTCTGAGAAACCTGTTGTTGCAAAACTAGGCAAGTGGCTTGTGCATAAGCAGATAAGGTGCCTTTACCAATACCCAGGTTGTTCCATGGCATGTCAGTATATTTGCTTTCATAACATGTTACTTTTATTATCAGCCTCTTGTTTTCTACCACTCTCTTTAGATATATTCCAGCCACAACTTGGAACCTCTACAGGCGCATCCAAGGAGCATGGCCTTTCAGAACACTCCTTTCATGAGTATTTTTGTGCTTCAGGAGAGGATGTCTTTGTTTCAGGATTGTTCTGGGTATGAGAAATAATAATAAAAATGGAAATGGTGGCCAGCACAAAGAACCAACCAAAGTAATTTTAATGAATTTCTTTCCATACCTGCCAACCCACCCTTCCCTGCAGGAAAAACAACTCTCAGACGAATAAAGCATATGGCACAGAAGATGGAGCGCTGATGCCAAGTTTGACTCTGCCTTAGCAGAACTCATTGTAAAATGCTGAATCTGCAGATCTTCTCCTGGAACATGCTCTTCTACAGAAAGGGGAAGGCACATTCCCACCGCCTTTTTAGCTGGGCTTGTGCACTCTCACTGTTTGAATCCTCAATGAGTAGGTCATCATTGGGCAGACACACAGTGCCACGATCAAACTAGCTGCTGGGGATAGCTGTGCATGTGGCAGCAGCAAAGAACATCCATCAATGAAGTGGGCTAAATATTTGAGAAGGATCTGGAGGACACACTAACCTGCCTTCTGAGTGTATGTGGGCTAACTAGCTGTGAGGACTGCCGTTTCAGCAAGCCGGCATGCCTGCTGCCGTGTGGTTAGACAGGCTGTGAAGTTCTTGGCCATGGTTTGTTATCCAGTTGGTGTTTATGTTGCTGGGAATATTTGAGGACACGACTGTATTTGAGCTGTCCAGAAGTGAGGTGTTCAGTGTAAGTCCTTCCATCATGACTTGCTCTACAGAGAGCAGAGAGACAGCCACCCCTACAGGTTATTTATCCTAAAATAGATGTGGAGTGCTGTGAGAGGGTGCCTCTCTCTCTCCACAAGCTCAGAGAAAACCCTCAACACCAGTTCAGCCTGTGGCCAGCCATTACAGCTCTGTCTGCTCCCAGCTCAGCCCCATCAAATGAGGCTCTGGGAGGACACATTGTCAGTGGGTCCTCTTGTGGCATGTGGGACCTCATCATCAGCCTGTGCAGCTCTCTTCTGAAGCATGTAGGATGCTGGAGAAACTTCAATTTAAGTGCCTCTGAGCAGTACACCTCTCTATGGTTGGGCGACAGCTGAAGAGGAGGTTTGAGTGTCTAATTTAGAAGTTAGGCATCTAAGGCCTTTATTGGACCTAGCTCTGCAGGGACTGAAACTGAGCAGACATATAAAAGGAAGAAATCCCCTGCTGAGTTACTTTAATCTTCCAGACAGCTATGGAAATGTTTGTGTTGTGTACTCTTACAGACGTGTTTCTTCTATAGGTGTTCTCAGACCTGAGAGATGAGGCCATGGGAGGCCTCGGGGTTGGGCGAGGGGTGCTGCTCTCCCAGGACGTCTTGCAGCACTTTGGCTTGGAGATGTTTTGTAAGGTGGGTGGTGAAGTCTCCACCTTTGAACCCACGTGTGAGGAAAGCCTCCCACTGTGGGTAGGTGATACCTCTCTTTCCAGAAAAATATACCCGGCAGTGTGATGAAATTAATGGGCCAGGGAGATGTTTTGTTTAAATGAATGCTGGGAGAGGCAGGGGGAGGCTTGGTTTTTCACATGGTTAATGTTCCCAATCCTCTTTTCAGTCCTCTCATGGCAACCTGTGTACTTTGCAGTTCAAAGTCACATGAATCTCTGCTCAGCAGAAATGTAAATGTTTTGATAAAACTGTTCTTAACAAGTTTGATTCATTTAATCAGCTTGATTAACTGCAGAGCTTTATGGTCTTTAATTGGGAAAGCTTTACTATAAATTACCATTTTTTGTAATTTTGTGAAGAACGTGGTGGTGCGTGGGATCCTGCTGCCTTTGTGGCAGTGTGGGAGGTGCCTGTCTCTGGCACCTGGACGTTCCCCTGCAGCTTCACATGGTCCAGAGCCCCTTAGACCTTTGGGTGCTGAGCCTTCCCATGAGGCCAGGCAGATGCTGGGCAAGAGGCAGGTTGGAAATTCAACTGGAAGCGTCTCAATAAACCCTATTTCTTTTCCCTTGTGTTTTCATCTCCTAGATGATTAATCTCCCCTTCCAGTAAAAATGCAGCATGCCTCTTCTTCTGACAAGTCCCACAAGAAAGGAAACACGGTCACCCACAACAGCCCTTGTTTTGGTTCATAACCAGCCTCAGCCTGCACTGGGTTTTCAAAGGCTAGCTGAACAAAATTCCCAAGTTTACCAGTAGAAAGATGAAAAAAGGGATGATCAGAAAATCTCAGCTTGGGTACACGTCACAACTGGTCTTTCCTCTCTTCCACGTAATGTGGTGGACTGACAAGCTGTAAAATACGTCCAGCTGGAAAGAAGACCATTTTGTTTCACTCTGCTCAGCCTCATTTTTCAGAGCTGAATGTCCAGTCCTATAGGTGTGTGAAACCTCCAAGGCCCTGGAGGCTTCATGCAGCAATGTTTGGGGTTTTTTTTTTAATAAGCAGTTTATTGTCCACATTACATTTTTCTGTGCCTTTTGGTCAATATCCCAGACTAGAGAAGCCAAGGAGAGGTTGAAAACAAATGAACTCTCCCCTTCAATTTAGAGTCTGCCCAAAGCACCAGAGCAACCGGAGCATCGACACGGTCCCTGCACCAGTGGGCTTGCTCTTTGCTGGGCGAGCACGGCTCTCCCGTTGCAGCGCCGCGCTGCAGAGCCCCTGCTCGCTGGATTTTGGGGGTTTGTGTCATCAAAACGCACAGGCTGAGCAACGTGGTTCCACAGCTCCCTTCCCACAGCTTTGTGCTTCTACTCCCGCCTGACTCTGAAGTGGAATAGCCCCTGAGAAAACGGCGTATTTCATAAGAAAGGAATGTTTTTCATCCTTTCCCAGCACTTCCACGGTCCTGCTGCATGTACTGCTCTCACAGGCCAGCGTGATGCAGGAGGAGACATTTCTAACAACAAACAACTCGGTTCCTCTTTCACATTTGACATTTCTACACATTACAAAAAGCTCTCGGACATTCACCAAAAGTTAGGATTTGGTGCTTTTTTTTTTGCTTTTTTTTTCCTTTTTTTTTTCTTTTCCACAGATTAAACATTTTCACATCATATCCTGTGTGAGCAGTTGTTTAAATGGATGCCCTGCCAAGGAAGACACTTGGGTTTAAGTGGCTGATCCAACAGCTTTTAATGAAAGGTTATGACTTTGCAAGGCCAAAATGTTCTTTATCTGGCTTTGGCTTTTGAAAGAAAGACTGCAAATGTTTTTGGATTGGATGTGAAATGTTGTGTACATTCTGTAATACCAAGGTGGAAAATCTGTCCTTTACTTATTAATAGACTAAATAGAAAACAGGATGAGATTAAAGCCTAACTGGTTTTATACACTATGAATTCATCAGTTTCACATCCCCAGCAAGGGGAAAATTTAAAAACAGAATAAATGTGTAAAAATAAATTAAATATGAAACTAAATAAATACTTGTGTGTGTTTGCTGTTTTAACTTTTCCTTTCAGCTCCTCTACTCTGAAGTTGCTTGCACTTTGGGGCTGTGCATCCTGACCCCCGGAGGGCTCTGGCAGGAGCAGGCAGGGGCACAGGAGCCCTGAATGACTCTTCACCAAGGCAGAGATTCAGAGCTGTCCTTCAAAGTGATTTCAGTACGTGCTGCAGCCGCTGCGGTGTGTGTTTGAGGCTGAGGAGGCCACAGCTTAGTGGTGCAGTCAGAGGAAACGTCGGAAAGCTCCATCAGTGTTCAGGATGCAGCATGGTTTGGGCAGCTTGGAAAAAGAAAGTCTTATCGGTGGTTACTTGATCCAAGGAGAAAGTAGCTATGTGTTGGTGATTACCTCCTGGGAGAAGTAGCATATGACTGATAACTTTTAAGCTGCTCTTTCATCCTGCCGTGTGAACTGCACATGGGCACTGGAGCTGCACCAGAGGCCGTTGCATCACAGATCATGCTTTCAGCAGAGCTTTGCAGAAAAAAAAATGAAAGTAAATGGTGTTATTTTCAGCCTGAACAGTGAGCAAGTTCTCAGTATCTAAATGAGAGCCCTTGAAGTAAGCTCCAGGTGTTGCAGGAAGTGGTGGAGGTGACTCAGTAAATGTCACACTTCCCTCCAAGTCAGTTCTGAAGTGGTGTCCAAAAATAACATTTCATGGGCATCTGGCTGTTTGAGATGGCCCTGCTTTTTCATGTAACTCAAAACTAGTGCTACCTGGTACCTTCCTGGTTTTAGACCACCTTTTTTGTCCTAGGTGTTTGCCTTTATCTTCCGGTCTTTGTTCTTCCATATAAAGCCAAAGATACAAGTTAAGTCCTGTAGGACTCTAAAAACAAGCATTAACCCCTTTTACCCTCATTGTATCACTTTGATGCATTTTCTTAAGTATTTATGCCCTTTGACTGACCAATATTTTCTCTACTGTTTTAGTCCAACATGTTTTCCTTTGCAATTACCCAATTCAAGCATTGATGGGGGTAACCAAACAGCTGCCAGCTTCAAGCAAGCAGAGAGTGGTGCAATGGAAAAGAAGAACCTTTTGTGTCTAACTGCATGGACTTTCATGTGCCAGTAAGTCTTACACACTGGCAGTGGGAGAAGGCAACCAAACCCCACAGCTTCTGAGATGGGCTTGAGGGCAGCCAGCTCACCCCAGCCCACCCCCTTAGGGGTAAGCAAGTGGCTGGTTACTGTCATGCCAGGCTCTCGTCATTACAGCTCTCCATGTGTCCGTAGACATGCTGGTGGGGAGATGCTTCATGCTCAGCCTGTGGCTTGGTAATGTGTGACCTTTGGCAGTGTGACCAGTGTGGGATCTTGTTAATCCATGGCCCAAAGGTTGACCCTTTCCCTGGAGAAAAGTGAAACATCTTACCCCACAGCAGGGTGGGTCAGCAGAGGTAGGAATTTCTGGCCCCTTACTGGTTACACTGGAGACTGAGAGGTCCCAGGAAGAAAGGGGAAGGGGGGTTGGAGTACAAAGAAATCTTAAAGATTGTGTTAGGATAGAAGAGAAAGTGTGGGCACGTCATCCCAAATCCTCTCTCCCTGAATGCAGACTTAGGAAACTGGGTGACACATGGATGGGGCCACAGACGGAGAAGCACTGGCCTCAGTGCATGGGCATTGCAGGCTGTGGGTGCCAGGCAGGCAGAAGCATCAGGATCTTTGTTACCCTTCATGGACAAGTCTGATGATAAACTTCTGTAACCGCTGCCTAGGTTAGATTTTGTAAACTAGCACTTCTGTTTTTATCTGAGCCTCATCTGAGAGTGATTTTAAGGCAGTTGTCTAACCACAGGGTGTCTGCTTCTGCAGCTACAGCTCTTAACACCAGGTACTGGTACCTCCTTAAAGTTAATCCTAGTGCAATACTACAAGGAGGGATCTCAACCCCAAAGCACCCCAGCCCTGAAGGAGTTGTCTTGCAGCAGTGGGTTTGGTGCTGGGTCCTGGAGGACCTTGGCCCCGCTGTTAGCTGCCCTGGCTGGTGGGGATGGACAACGCTCCTGGAGGCTTCTGGTGGCTGCTGTGCCAGGGGGAGAGCTCTGTGGAGGTGCAGTGGGGTGGGCAGGTTGTCTGCCCACATCCCAGCCCTCCCGGGTGGCAAGCAGCAAACTGCATCTCATGCTGGCAGTGAAATCACCCCGGAGCCCCTTGCCTCAGCATGAACCGTCACCTCCTGCTTTCACAATGATGAGGTTTCATATCCTTCTTACAGCAGCTCTTTTCTGGAGCTGCCTGGGCTGCAGGCCAGCCCGCCCAACCGCCTTCTCCTGGAGGAGGCTGGGGCTGAGCTGCATGCCCCTGTCCCACTGCCTCCATCCCCATGGCCAGGCCTTCACACAGCTGTGGGGCAAGCGCTTGGGTTTGAGGTGCACCTCCCTCCGCCGCTGCCTGCAGCCTGCAGGAGCAGGGTGTGGGCTGGGGATGGAGATGGAGATGGGCACGAGATGGCAGGGAAATCTCTGTCCTGTCCTGCTGTATCTCAGTGTGCACAGGCAGGAACCATCCCCTCTGTGTCCATCCTCTTCTGCAGCACTGACAAGCATGTTGTCCTAAACATGTTCTGTCTCCTTCCCCTTCTCAGCCAGTGCCTTCTGTGCTTGTGCCTGTGTCAGTGTGCCTGAATCCACCTGGACTGCTTGGACAAGTCAGTCAGTATCTGGTGAGCAGCGATACTGGGGCTCTTCCACCTTGGTGCCCAGGGCAGATGGATGGTCTAGAAGTGCCTGTGTTACTGGCTCAGTTCAGGTGGGGGACGCCCTTTGGAGCAAACCTCCTGGTTGCTCCTACACACTCTGCTTCTGTTCACCTTGTGGGGTGGCCACAGAGTGCAAGGCTGGGTGCTCTCTGGAGAAGACTAAAGTGGAAGATGCTGTCCAGGAGCTCCCCATGCAGTTCCTGGCTCAGTCTACAGAGCCAGACTGCAGCTTGTCTGACGTAACCTCCCCCTAAAATGTGTGTTATATAGATGTCATATCCTGAGCCCCAAGTTCCTTGCCCTACAGATCTGCTCCTACTGGGCTGCATGACTTGCTTTTGTGGCTGCAGCCCTTGTGACTTCTGCTGGGGTAAGTAAGCAAACCTGAGCTCTCTTGATAGTGGCCATGGTCCAGCCGTGTGGGATGTTTATGATACATGGCATGGTACTAGCCAACTTTGACACACAAAGTGTGAACCGCAGCAGTTCAGTATAAACCCACAGCACCCAGGCAAGGCAGATAAGCGGGATGAGAACCACCGCAGTTGTCCTAAAGCAAGCCTTTGGGGTCTTTGTCTTCAGTTCTCTGGTGCAAATGGGTGCAGCTCACAACACTTCTGTACCTGACGGGTGGGATGGGGGTCAGAGGGATCTTGCAGTCCTTGAAAGATCCAGGGGTACTACAGTGAGGAGCACTGCAGAAGAACTTGGGTGGCAGCATCCCTTCAGCCATGTCCACATGCTGTGCCTGCCATGGCCAGATGGGATGCAGAGGTTTGGGAGGGCAGGCAAAAAGCTCAGAGGTAAAAGGACTGATTTTGTTTCTGAACACTTGTACATCACAGGCAGTGGAGCTCTTGTCTGTGGGTCATCTTAACCCTGTAAGTACAGAAAATGGGGGCTGTTTTACTTCTCAGTTATATTGAGGGGATTGTGTGTGTCTATGTCCCCATTATGCAAGGCATTTCCCAGCAGAGAGAGCAAGATTTCAGGGCTTCTGTTGTTCTGCTTCAAAAATTCCTACCTTTTTGTTGACTTAGATGAAGGAACCCTTTAAAGAATGATGTCACCTGTGCCTCAAATGCTCAGAAGTTTTTGATCATGAGTTTTGGATGGCTTCAGGGTCAGGGTGGCTGATTTACAAAGCATATACACCTGCTCTTCAAAACTTGTAAAATATGGAAGCAATTTGTGTATGGTTGGGAGAGGTGCTCACATGCTTGAAGTTTTGGTTTTGTTTTTTTCCTGTGTCTTTACAACTTCTGAGTCCCTGGGGCTTTTTACTGTTCCTTTCAAGCAGACACAAATGGCTTACGAGGAGCACAAGGCTTTGGCCCTTTGAGTGCAGGAGTAGGTAGCTCCAAGAAGCGGCCAGGTCTAAAAGCAGCTTCTTGTGCGTTCCCTTCTCAGTTTTCTCTGGGAATGGGCCTGCACAGAGCACCCTCCCTGTCCCTGCAATCCCATCCAAGACCACAGCCGTACGATCTCCAAACTGTTGTATTAACAGGATTGCATTTGTACCCTTTCCAAGCAGCGATGGCAGCCGTTGTCACGGGAGGATGACAGCCGAGCCTGCGGGTCCGGCAGCCCCTGAGCGGCAGGGGCAGGCTGTGCCTTTGGACCCGACCTTCAGAGTGTCCCACTGAGCCCACTCAGCCCCCACCAGCCGCTCAGCCCCGCTCCCTCCCTGCCGGGGCTGCCAGGGGGGCACAGCCCAGACATCCAGGCAGATTTCTCTGGAAAGGTCAAAGCGGCGCAGCTCGGGGGTGCTGGCAAGGGAATGGCAGAGGGGGATTTCGGCCTCATTCCTGGGACAACAGCTGTGGGGTGGGAGCTCACCCTGGCTCCCAGCGCTGGCTGTGGGGGGACCCTGGCTGCCGCCCGCCCCGGTGGTGGCATCTGCGGGTCTGAAGGGCTACCCCAGCACGCCATGTGGCTCGTTCGGGGTCTGGGAGCCACAGTTTCCTGCCAGGGCAGGAGGACATTGCAGAGGATGATTCCGAGTCACTCTGCAGAGCAGCAGATTTCTCATGGGGAAGCACAAACAGCCCCTCAGCAGGCAGGCGGGTGGGGGGCACACTGGGACCCGGGCTGGCGTGGCAGCGTGAGTGGAAAACCACGCTGGGCCACCAGTTATGCTGGTGCTCAGCATGACACCTGGAAGGGGCTGTGGGAAGCATTGTGGGGGTGGCTCTCCCTGTGCTGGCTCAGGGTTTACATCGATCCCCCCCAAAACTACGCACTGGCCCCCATGGGGTGCCTGTGGAGCATCCCCAGGCGTTTCTGCTGGGCGTGAGTGGAGCTGTAGGCTCTGGGTGATATGGCTGTGCCTGCTCCCTCCTTACAGGTACGATGCTATTTAGCAGGACTTTGCGTAATTTCTCGAAGGGAAGGATTTGGCAAGACGGAAAAGAGGAAATGCAAATGTTTTCCTTTATTTTTATAAGCCACAGCCTTACGAAGTCACCATTCATTTTAGCAGCTGAGGCAGCTGCACACAGCAGATTCGGCAACCGGACGCTGCGGTCCGGTAGCGTGTGTAGTCGATGCAAAGCTTAGAAAATAATAAACACAAACTTCCCCGATCGGGGCACGTCCGTTATTGCGTGCACACTGTAATTCAGGAACTAGCAGATGTCTGAGCTTCGTGCCCAGCCTGACAGAGACACAAGAAGGGAACTGGTTCAGTGTTTGTGCACAGCTGCGCCGGTCAGATGACTCTGTCAGCTGAACCAGCCCCCAAACCAGCCCTGATTTATCATAGCAGGGACTCTGACCTTTGTTTGGTCACAAAAATACCATCTTGGAAAGCTCTCTGAAGGCTTTATAGAGAAGGGGAGTGGTGGTAATAATAGTCCCTGCAAAGGACCCTTTGCCTGCCGGTTGAGATGCACAGCTCTCTCCTTGGTGTCCCTCTCACTGGCGTTGGTCAGAAGCAATCACAAAAGATGTTTTCAAGGGACCTGGCTCACAGGATGGTTAACGTTTTTGCTTGCATCTGTCCATGGGTGATGGGGCATTGCTCTGCCTGGTCGTCTTATTCCCACCTTTAGGCAAGTGGTACAGCCTTGCCTGCAGTGTGGGTGGCTCAGACCCACAAGCGGACCATAGCTGTTTGGTGTCTGGGGTGACATGAGTTGGAAACTGCCATTGGATCCTGTGCCACAAAAACAGTGTATGCGGGCAACCTCAGCCCAGACTGAGCGAGCCTGACTATGTTTCTCACCGTCAGGGCCTCCTTACTTGGAACTTAAAACCTGGGCTCAAGCTCTGCTCTGACGTGGTGGAATGGCCAAAAGCTGTCTGAAACCAGCCCTGCAGATCGGTGTGGCCAGGACTTGACCACATCTCCAAACATAGCTGAAAAAGAGAACTGGAGAAGCCCATAGATTTCCTTTCAACCTCATCTGCCGTGGCTGGGCACCGCGTGCTGCGGACCGTTGTGGCCACAGCTGAGTTGTTAAACTGCTCAGTTGGAGAGCCTGAAGCTGTGCAGGCAGGGCACTGGGGTGCCTTTCCTACGCTTTGGTAACACCATGGAAGAGAGCTGTGCCTCTTGGGTGTGAAAATGGGAGTTTTCTTTTAAATGAAAGTGCTGCTGCGCAGTTACATATTCACCAACGCTCCTTTTCTTTCAAAGTCCAGAGGCTAATTGTCTTTGCCTACTGTGCAAAGCGATAGGGACTTTCCATTTGCAGGAGGAAGGCAGCACAGGTTGGTGGCTAAAACTCAGGAGTGGTAACTTGGAGATATGAGCTCCATTAACCCGCTGGCATTGCCACGCTGGGTCGTAATTATGGCTAGCTATTAATTCCTTCCATTTTTTTTCTCCAAAACACATTGATGAAGGTTGCGAATGAATCCTGAAAAAGACTCTGCAGAAAAGGCCAGTGTTGTGCAACACTTATCTGTAAAAATCTGTGACTCGTTCCCCAAAGGTGGGCGCACGAGGAGGAGCAGTGTTTGCAGTAAAGCCCAGTCGGTAGCTGTGGCCCAGAGGGAATCGTAGCCACTCCTGCCAAATATAACTTGGTTCAAGGCCCTTTCCTCAACCTTTACAGCTGCATGTTAAATTTCATAGCTTAACTTTAAACAAGCAGCACAAAACGTCCCTCAGAACAGCAGGCAGGATGCCACCAGCTTGCATGAGTGACCATAAGGAACTCAGGGGATCAGGATATGGAAGGACAAGAAGAAAGTGCCAAAGTCAGCGATCACATAATTTATTTGCAGTGAGTCATGGTCTTCCACTTTCACACATTCCCCTCAGCCTCCTGCAAAACGGTGCGCTGTGTGCCTTTGTGGTGTTTTATGAAACAACCGTGTCTCTCGGCTTTCCTGGACAGTCCTCTTTTCCCTTGCCTGCTCTGGTGATCCTGCAGCTCGACAGCACCTGCAGTATCATTTCATTAACACATCTCAATTTTAATGCTTCGGTGTTATTTACTTAAGTCTTGTGGCCATGCTGAGGGGAAAATTGCTCCTTTTACCAAGCGGAGCCTAATGGAAAGGGTGTTTCATGAAAGGAACAAAAGTTTAGGAAGAGGGGAAAAGTCAAATGAGTGCAAACACCGATCAAAGCTGTTCTCTTGCTCAAAACGAGTACTAAGAAAACTTGCTCAGTGGGTCACGATGAGCTCATTCAGTCCACTCGATTACTGGAAAAATCTTCCACTTTGAGAAGTATGCATGCGTCTGTGTTGAGTCAGAACCTGGCGCAGCAGCTTCGGTACACATTTTTGTTATTAAAAAAGTCCCCTTTGTTTTTTGCAACCCTAAAATAATTCTGTCCCCAACAGTTTATGTGTTTCATGTTTCTTACATGAAAAATGTGGGCATTGCAGTGTTACTTTTGCCTGGAAGGTGATAAATTTGGGCCTAGAGTGGGTCCATTTTCCTACCTGCAACACTTCAGCATTGTACATCCTTTTATTTGTTGTCTAAGGGCCTCTTATTTAGTATACAATTAACAACGTATGAAAAGGGTGCAAGTGCACACCTGCATGTGCTCATATGCAGAAATCCCATTCTGAAAAGTTTGCGTAGCAAAATTTTTCTGCTGAACTTCTTGGCCTATTTTCAATGCAAACCTGGCAGCTGTTGTATAATGGCTCCAGCCTACAGTACGGGGGCCTCAGAGAAAATGGTGTGTTTGGGGAGACTGAGAAAACACAGTCACAGACACCACAGAGCTATGCAGGGATGGGCACAGCAGTTGTGGGGAGGGGTCATGGTCAAATATGCTATTTCTAGCAAAATCTGAGATGAGGATGTGTTCTTCACCACAGGAAGAGTGTTGCCTTAGTCAGAACGGTTAATCATGCAACGTGAAGAGAAATACATACTGCAAGTCCTCACGATTTCTGTTTCCAACAGCTTCTTTCCTCCTCTGGAATGACTTGCATATATTTTGGTGCTGCTCTTTGGCACTATGGTAGCATCTGCACGCTGGCTTTATTGATGGAAAGCTGGAGGTTCTCCGGGTGGTATGAGCCATACTTCTGTCACAGAGTTAACCTCCATGTGCCTCTTTTCAGGAGGCAGGCAGGCAGAGAGAAAGAGAGGAAAAAAAAATAAAAATATCCTGCTGACGTCAACGAAGACCACACTGTACTGGATAATATTACTGTGTACCTCAACCACCCACTCCCTTTAATTTACTAGAAACTAAGCAAGCTGTTTTGAAACCCATCGCTTCCAGCGTGTTTGCACTGTTCTCTCTCGACCAAAGGCTATTAATTGCCGGGAGCTTGAAAGCTACCTGATTCCTTGTTCAAAGCACCGAGACAGAGGGGATTTCCATGAGTAATAATTTCAGTCTGTGCCTGTGCAGCGCACCGTAGGCTAGAGTAAATTGATCCAGCTGCTTGCAAGACTAGATGGAAAAGTGCCCGGGGGGGGCCGGGAGCACATCACCAGATGGAGCTGGATGCTGTTGTCATCACGTGGGGCTCCCCAGCTGCTGGGCATGCTCGGGCTCGACTTCCACCATCAGCCTTCCTGTCTGCGCTGACTTGCAATGCCAGGCAAATTCACCAGCACATGTTGCAACGTCTTCTCTTGTAATGAAAAGGATAATTTTAGATTAGCCAGAACCATCTTTTTTTTTTTCCCCCCCCCTTTCTTTTCTCCCTCCTCAATGTCCTCACCACGTTGACCCCAGTATTTCGTGCCTGTGTTTTGCTCAGCAGCAATCTTCTCTGTGACAGAAACTATAAAAGCTTCTGAGAGGCCAGCTACCTCTACAAATAATAAAAATTGGCAGGATTAACCTGTAACCTGAGGCGACGAAAATACAGATTCCACTAGCCAGATGGCAGAGTTCAAAGATCCACTCACTTCCTGGCGGAGGTTGCACAAGTTAATTTTTATCCTTGTTAAAAAGAAATAAGAAGTGAAAACATAGCAATAAAATGTGTGCTGCTTGCTATCTCTGGTTTTAATCACATTTATTTTATTCCTTTGTGTTTTGTTATTAGAGATGTTAGGAAAATACATTCTTTCTCTCTTCTGGAGATGTTTAAATACTGGTTGGGTTTTTTGCTATTTTCCTGGGGTTTTTGTATGACCAATTCAATTTAGTCTGTTGGAAGAAGAGCACTATATAGGAGGAACTAATTAACATAGCAGGAATGCAATTCACTTTTTTTTTTTTTTTTTTTAAACTAACAATTCAATTAGAGTTGCAGGGAAAAGAGATGGCACCCTGGATTCATTGGCTGCTTCCTTGTGGGAGAAACTGGGACTGGCAGTGTGACAGTGGCCACCCGGTGTTCTCAGAGGGTCTGGGGTCTTCCTGAGCCTGAGCTCTCCAGCGAGTTCACAGGGGGAGAGATCCCATCGCCAACAAGGTGCAAAGCCATTAAAGAAGTTGCCGTGCAGTGGTGGGGCAGGGGCGGTGGGGAAAGGCATCCCCCGACTGCTGGGGATAAGGAATAGGGCACAGAGGCTTTTGTCCTGCTTGGCAGGAGAAAATAACTTTACAGAGGGGGACACTGGAGCAGAGAAGGGTGACATGGTTTATCCAGGGAGTGGCAGGAATGCCAGGGATGTCCCATGGCGTGCCCTCTGCGCCAGGCTCCTGTGGCAGGGCTGGCCAGCCAGTACTTTTCACAAACAACAAATCTCTTTACCTTTCCTGTTAGTCCCCTCTGACAAAACCAACACATGCAAACAGGGGCAGCACAGGGACCTTACCGTACCCCTACCGATCAAATCAGTGGTAGAAAATTTACTGGAGTGAGCGGATGAGGGTATGTTAATCTGAGAGGAGCTCTCGGTTCTTCTTTCTCTGGGGCTGACCATAGGACTTTCTTCACAAGCCAAGCGTTAACTGTGAGAAGAGAGGCTGCAAAGTGTGAGGTTTAGATAAGTGCCTGTGTGCCTGGCTATCAGGCGGCTGTCATCAAATGTACACAAAGGTACAGCAGATTGCAGAAGCAGGAGTGGAAGAATAAAGTTCACGGGTTGTTTTTGTGACGGTTTGTCCTCCCTCGCTGGCTGGGCCATTAATGAAAACAGAAGTTGAGCTGCTGGCAGGCTTTCGGAGCAGGCTGCAGGTACCCTTCAGGAGAGCGGCACTGGGAGTTCCAGGCAGGGAGTTTATGATTAATTTTGCAGGCATGTATTGTGCAACGCGAGATGGCCACCGGCCAGCTCAGAAGTTAAGCCAGAAGATGACTGTCAAATGAAACTGTTACGTTTGGCAGATCTTTCTGAAGCTGCTGTGCAAAACAGGCATACTGATGCCGATTTCTGGATTTTCCAGATGCTCTGTATGGCATATTCTTGCATGGCATTCTTCTTTGTTTTCCCCTTTCCAGCGGAAGAATTAGGTTTGGCTTGCAGGCTGCATGCGTTTCAGGTCAGGATTTGTACTGCAGGCAGTACAAAATGCCTCATATTTACCAGCAAACCTCTCCTTCTGGTAATTCCTCCTCCAACGATCTTACAAGGAACCAGCTCTACTTCGCTTGGCTTTCTGAAAACAAAACCATGTTTTCTTTAAAAAGCCTTCTTCGCCCAGATGAAGGTGAGGAGGAAATGAAAAGGCTGGTGGTGTGAAACGGGCCCTGCCCGTGCAAGCAGATTGCCATAGAAATTTCCCTCTTGTGTGGCTTACCCCAATCTAAGGTCACTCAGTTAACTCTGTTTGGACACCGTCTGGCATGAATACTTCAACGATAAAGCTTAATGTGTAACCCAGGGCTTTTTTTCCTTCTGTGTCAGCAGTTGGCAAGAAGATACTGTAAATAAGGCTCCCTGTGAGTAAATAGATATGTGTGGAGAGGGGAAGGGAGCACCGCAGTAAGCAGTTTTGAAATGCATGCCAGCATTGCTTCAAGTGATAAGGTTATTTGAGTAACCTGCAAACCATACGGATGCACAGGTTTCAAAAACAGGAAAGCGTCTTGTTTAAAAACCTTCCGAGGCAACGTGAGGGCTTAGAAAAGAAACTGTCTTTGCGGTTAAGTGATTGTACTTCCTTATTGGTATGAGGGCCGAGGCGGTGCAGGGCCTGCCGGGACGGCTGCTGTCACCACCTCTGCGCCCGGCCGAGGGGCTTTCTGCAGGGATCGGACATCTCAAAGTTTCCCTTTTCGTTTCCTCTTGGGGCGAGTCTGGAGGGTTTGGGTGGGTTTTTTTTTTTTCCTCACTCTCTTTTTCAGTAATACGTAGTTAAGAAATAAATAAATAAACCAAGCAGGCTGACATCCTCAGGGGGGGCTCTGAGGTTTCTGAGCTGGCCCCATTCCCGGCTCCTGGCAGATTTGTCCCTGCCGTGGGCTGTGCCGGATGCCTGGCTCCTGGTGCTGCCAGCCCAGTGCCCCAACGGCCTTCGGGAGAGCTGGAGAGCAGGGCCCAGTGCTCTTCTGAGGGGCTTCGATGTGGACGGGCAGAATTTGCTGATGGTTTTGGAAAGCCTGATGGCTACATTTCTCCACAGATGAACCAAAGCCGCACACTTGCTGTTTGGCCTTTGTTCTGGATGAAGAAAATCAGCCCCTGAGATCTGAAGTTAAGTTTCTGCGGCAGAGAGAACTGCGTTCACCTGGGCACACGTGGCTGTCCACGCTCACGTGCCTCGCCAGGCACGGTGTGACCCCGGCTTGTGCTGGCAGCACGCTCCTCAGGGATTTACAGAGCCGGTACCTAGAAAACGCAAGTCTTTCCTACCTGAAATGACATAGCTGACACTGTTCCAACACACTCTGTTATTATTTATTAAACAGGGGTCAAAGCACGAAGCTGGGATGCAGGGCTTTATCTTTCCCAGCGTGTGTGGTTTCCAGGGGAGGTCGTACTCATTCCCATTGGGTTTGTGTACATCCATTCTTGGAGCACTCGGGGTCAGGCAGAGACCCGAGCAGGTCCTTCCCAAATGGATGGCTCTTCTCCTTGTGGAAGTGGAGGGGATATTTCAGTCTCACACTGGCTTCTCCTCCCTGCCTGCCTTACCTTCCAGGATGTGCACCTCAGCTGGTCTCCTCGTTGGTGGCAGCTGTGGTGCCGGCCACAGCTGAGTTACAGCAGAGGTAGCTTTGGCCCATCAGGTCCTGTGTTTTGCTTGCTTTTCGACTGAAATGTCAATGGCTTCTCAGTCAGCTTACAGCAAAGAAAATCTTTGCAAAACTTTAGGAAATTAATTTAACTTGACTTGGAACAAAGTTTTTTGGCTGGAAATTCAGGCTCTATCCAACACAGGGGACTTTTGCCAACTCATTGCCTTGGTCCTAGAAGCCAGCAATGAAAAGAGAGAAAAAAAAGAAAGAAAAAGAAATCTCCTCTGTTGCCCCTTAGATTTAATTGTGCTTTTTTGTAAGCCTCATAAATCCTGCCCAAGTCACGTCATCAAGCCACAGGGAAACTGAAACCTTGCCCAAGGCAGGAGCCAGCAGAGCTGTTCAAGCTAGAAGGGTTACATTCAGGGACAAGTTCAATGCGCTGCAATCTTGTTTTGAATGGGAATGTGCTCCTGTGTGTGTGTGAGAGAGAGAGGCACCTGGGTGCGGGAGACGGTCCTGCCTTTTTCCTCTTTGGATGTCAGCAAAGCTCCAAGAGGAAAAGCGGCACGAGTGGAGGCCAAGCAGACATCCTCACCCCCGCCCCCCCGGAGCCTTTAAAGTGCTTTTCCTCTTGCACTGCAGCGAGGGGGAGCAGGAAGGGAGGGACAGGGACTCGCACCGAATGGGCCCGTCCAAGCACTTTATTTTTTCCTTTGGGCATCAGACAGACAGAAGGAGGGGGATTAAAAAATAAAGACGTCTCAACTGAACTCCTGAGGGTTTTCTTCCCCTTCTCTCTTGTGGTGCTTTGTTATAAATTTTTTTTTGCATGTAACTCCCATCCAGGAAGAGCAAAGGGAGTTTCAGCTTGGAGGCAGAGCCTCCTTGCTGCCCCCGGTGCAGTCCCTCGGTCACAGCTCTGCCCGATGTGGGGCGGGTGATGCCCAGCTGGGGGATAAGCAGCATCATCCCAGGGGAAACCAGCCCTGACCCAGCCAGCCAAAATATCCCATCAGTATTTCGTGGGAGGGGGTGTGCACGAAAGGGCCTGCAAGGTTTTGGCAAGACCATTTTTGGGCTTTTCACTGATAAGGCAGAGATCATGGTTTGTCCCCAGGCGGTGGCTTGGACTGCACAGGGGCACGGTCGCTGGCGCGAAAGAGGGGCATCACATCACACCTCGCTGTGCACCTCCCTTCGCCTTCCTGCGGGCAGCCCTGAAATGCTCCCACAG
This sequence comes from Calidris pugnax, assembly GCF_001431845.1. Taxonomy (NCBI): domain Eukaryota; kingdom Metazoa; phylum Chordata; class Aves; order Charadriiformes; family Scolopacidae; genus Calidris; species Calidris pugnax. Next base: position 25,024,812 of record NW_015090922.1, read on the forward strand.
CCCCTCATCTCTCCAGAAGGGTTAAAGCTAACAGCAGCAGGCTTTGGTGGGGGCTGAGCTATTGCCAGCAGTGTTTAGTCACCCATCCACAGACTGCAACGGAAGCTGAAAATGTTTACTTATTTTTATTTGGCTTCCTCTCTCCCTCCCCCCACCAGCCTCGTGCAGTAAAATATATGTAAAAGCACAAGGGGATAAGGCTCCCTCCTGCCAAGCATCGGGCTGAGCCCCCTCAGCTCTGCAGAGTCCTGACACCCTGACTTTTGCCTTCGGTCAGGCTTTTTTCAGACTCATCATTATTTTGGCTGCATTTGTGCTGCAGAGGAATGCAGGTGTTTCCTCTGTTCCCACCAGCGTGCCCATGCTCTGATTTCTGAAAGGCTGGGGAGGCTGCTCGTGCGTGTCCTGTCGTGCTCAAGGAGGCATTTGAGGAAAATGTGGATGCCGTTCAGGCAAATGACCAGGGAAACGACGCATTTGCATGCACTTGCATGTAAGTGTAATTTAGGCAGGCAACGTGCCGAGCTTGCTTGAAAATCTGGCCCATGTTTTTCCATTTGTGGGTTGTTTTTTTTTTAAGTTAAGAAAAGGCAAACAACTTGTTCCTCCATTTGATCTGTAATAACCTGAGCTGGTTCCCTTGGAAAGCTTATTTATTCTCCTTGGCTGCTGAAGTGGATGTCGAATTTTGAGCATCCTGAGAAGAGACGGTATGCATATGGGGTTCTTTGTTGCCGAAGCGTTTGTTGGACAATTATGAGACTCGCTTATATAGCTGTTTATGTATTAGAATTGTTGGGTTGCCTGGAGCTACGGATAAGCGCTCCTTGTTTGACATATCTCTAAATAAATATAGAGGCACATTATTAATGGATACAGCTTTAAAAGCAAACACCCAGAGATGCACTCACAATAAGGGGAGGAAAAACCAAGGTTACATCATGTTGCTAGAAGCCAATTGCTTTGTTTTCTAAAACGTTTCTCTGTAGGACACAGATGATTTTTTGACTCATTCAGTGTTTGAGCATCCAAAAAGTCTCACGGTTGTTCCAAAATTCTTTCAACAGCATCCCAAATGGCATTAACAGACGGTTACAGTATTTTACTCTCCAGCGTATCCTTTTTCCCTGATGGACTCATGTTTGATAGGGAGGTTTTGGAATGAACATTTTTGTGTTTCTGGAGAACTGTGTCCCTGCTGAGGGGAGGAATCAGCATTTTGGGGCTTTTCAAACCACATCATTTTGCAGCCTCAAGAAGAGTGGCTGTCCTTGGGCTCATGCAAGTGTGAGAGTGCAAACGTACCTATGGGTGAGTGCTGTGTGTCGCCAGGAGAAGATGGAAGCCTACTGCTCCTGCTGCTAATCCTCTGGGTGCCCAGCTCTGGCGAGCACAAGGAAACATCTAAATGCATAGCTGGTTCCCTAACTGGCAATTACGAACTGGCTCTGCCACCCCTGCTGCACCCCTTCTCTGGAGAGCCATGTTCTTGTCGCTGTGCCGCCTCCTACTCCTCCTCCCCAGCCCTCTCAGGCTTGGAGCCAGAAGCTCCCACCCGGCTCTTGCTCATGGCCCTGCTGTTTGCTCCTCAACAACCAGGAACTGGTTGTTATTTGTTTTGGACCTGAAGGGCACAGATTCAAGCAGTGCTGTGACCGAGGACAGGTTGTCCTGCCTCCGCATGGGGAGCTGAACCAGGGGTTCAGGACTGCAGGTCAGGTCAAGAGCTGACAGCTGGAGTCTCTCTGCTCTTACTGAAGAAAGATTGATGCTTTTCCTGCCGTTCACGCCTTCAGCCAACAACCTGCCATTTTGGACAGAGGAACCAGCATCAGCCGCCTCTTCCAGGGGCCAGCCACCTCTCTGCTCACACCTCCACACTCAGCAAAAACCGTGTGATAACGTTTGGGAAGCAGGACCGAAAGGTGCTTGCCCATCTTCCTCACAGGGCTGCAGCAAGGTTCCTAGGGCTGCGGGTGGATCCTGCCGTGGCAAGCTGGGTGGCTGCATCCCTGCACACACCTCAGTGACACTGTTGTGCCAGTAAAAGCCTGCAGCAGAAACCTGGCTGTAGGCTGCTATTTTTTGTGGGCACAGCAAGCTTTCCACGGCATGCCTGCTGTGCCCAGGGGGCAGGCTGGGACCACAAGCCCTCCCGCGGCACCTGGGCCAAAGCACAGCTGGGTGCAGGGATGCTAGCACTGTGCCAAGGGGGACGTACAGTTAGATGAGACTCCTCCTGCTCCTCACCAGCTTTGGTCTTGGTTGTTAATGCTCACCCAGTTAAAAAATAAATAGACTGTGCTCTGAAAACCATCGGAGAAGCAGCTTGGCTGGGTGAGGCCGCAAGACCCCTCAAAGCTAGCTATTAAAGCCCTCAGAGGGGGCGGTGGGGCTCCTTGTGGCTCCTCTGGCTCCTTCCTGGGACACAGGAGCCCCCAGGCTGAGGACTGGCTGCTCTCCAGAGGGTGGAAGCGGAGGAGGCCTCCTCATTGCCTGCTTAGCTGGCCCCTTCAAGTGGCTCGCCTCTTTCCTATGTGGTTGTTTTTATAGCGATCTCATCTGTCGGTGGGTGAATTGTTCTCTTCCTCGCCTGGCGCTGCTGCTGTGGGCCAGGAGGGGTTTGGCTGGGGGGCTCCTGTCTGTTTGCTCTGGGGCACCGGTGGTGCAGCATGGTGTCCAAGCAGTGGCTTCTGCCCGGGGGGCCAGGGGTCCCACGAGCTGGGGACCATGCACAGAGGGACAACATGTGGCAGAAGAGAGAAGAGGGAAGAGCGAAAAAAGACAAAAGGTTTAAGAGAGTGTGGCCCAGTTATGGTGCTGGATGTGCCAGCACTGCCCTGAATCTTCACCTCAGTTCACCAGCCTGTCTTGTGGGAATGTGGCGAGATGGCAAAGCGGGGCTGGCCTGGGCACTCATGGCTGGGTGGGAGGGGTGTGTGTGTGAGTCGGCCTCTGCTCAGCTACCACGTGGATTCCGAAAAGCTGTGAGACCTGCAGGAGGGCAGGACACCTCGGGCAGCACCCCACCACCAGAGCAAGAGCTCCTGTGGCACCTCTGTCCCGGCTCAGGGAGGAGTTACTGCCAGCCTCCTGGCAGGGCTCCGGGGGTTTTTTGCAATCCACCAACCTCCAACCAGGTAGAATTTGGTTGTCCTAAATGACTCCTGTCCCCTCCCATGAACAGCCCTCTGTCAACCTGTGGGACGACGCTCCTGAGGAAAGGGAACAGAGCTGGCTTTCATCCCCATGCTGTTAAACATTAGCTGTGTCCCTCTCAGCAGAAAGCCGCTTTCCACCACCTTCGCTGAGGTTTTGCCGTGTGTGCTGGAGTGCTTGTGGTACGAGGCACTCATCCCTTATGTTCCTCAAACGGGCAAGCAAAATCACATGGTATCAAGCTGAATATATTTAACTTTTGGTCACCTTGCAGGCTTCCACTACATGGAGGAGCTTTGGGAAGTGATGAAGGAGACAGAAGTGTTGGAAAATAAATATGGAGAGAGAGAGAATAAAAGGGCAGGCTGGGCTGATCAAACTCCAGCCAAAAAAATCTCCAAAGCAGCAAGCTAGAAACGGATAAAGAATTGCCAGTGAGTCAGGGGGAAGGAATGGCAGCATTGTCTCTCGTTCAAGCAAAGAATCTGTAATGGAAGAAGATGAAGTTCCAGGGAACTAATATCCCTCTGCAGCAATTGTTTGATCCCTTCCTCCCCCTCCAAAAAAGCAAGTTGCTGCTGGCTAGCTGACAAGTTAAAAAACCCAGTCCAAAACCTAATCTAGTCTCTTGTGCCAATAACCGCATCTGTTGGTGTGTCAGTGTTGATCCTCCTTCAGTACATGCCACATGCTCGTTTCTTTATACAAGATGGGCTGGAAGGGCCATTAACTAGATTAGAAATTCTAAGACACAATTAAAAAACATGCTGCTTCTTTGCTTTAATCTTCTCTCCTTTAGCTTCCAGGCTTGTTTTCTCCCTGGCCTGACACAGTCCTGAGTTGTTTGGCGGTGGTAGGGTACCATTACACAACCGGAGCTGGTTTCTGAACTGTGTAACATCATGCATTACCTTGGCAGCAACATGCAGGTCCATGAGGCTCTCCGAAAAATGAGTAACCCCATCAACTGGGGAAACAGCACAAGTCACCATTTACCATGTGTGGGGGAGATATGAGCACTGAAGCAGCCAGGAAAGAAGCGTCTCCCCTGTTGCCCCCCAGACCATTCCTGGGGGAGAAGCAGCGACGCTGCAGGTAACGCCTCGGTTCACACTCCTGCAAGAGGGGTTGTGCTTCTGCTGCTCCTGCTCTCCTCCAACAGCCAGGGCAGGGACGTGGGATTTCCCCATCCCACTTCCAGCATGGGATGTTGGGGGAGTCCCTGCCCTGCGGCTACATGGCAGAGAGGTACTAGCCTGCCTGGCTAGTACCTGTGCCCTGGGGGCAAGGAGAGCCCAGGAATCACAGCTCCTTTTGGAGCATTCCTAATGTCCTAAGCAACATCTGATAACACAGGGTGGATGGATTGCAGCCTGTTTTCTGAGACAGGGAATTACTGCTTAATTGCTACCGCATTGTACAAATGCAGTGGGAATTTTACAGAGGACATAACATATTCTAAAATGACTTTTTTTATTCCTTGGGTAAGTGTTTTCCTCATGCAGAACAGTGTTTATTACTATTATTAATGGCCTCACCAGCCCTTGTGCTAGTTCTGAATCGTTATAGTTACTGTCATTATACAATTTTTAAGGTACAGACTGGATCCTGGCCTACCTGCATTAAAAACAGTAGAGTTTGGGGATTCGATTTTTCATAGGTTTGGGCATCAGGATATTTCTGCATTCTCTTCTGTACTTATTGTACTGAAAAGCTCTCATCACTCCTGCCTGTAGAAAAACACTTCCCTGCTGTAGAAAATTAAAGGCATTATAATTGCCTCATTAATTTCTATGGGATTTTAGAAATGAATGCTATAATGTCCTGAAATTTCTACAGGACCCTATTTGCTTATCCTTTTTAAATGTTGCAAGATTTTTCCATATGGTTATGTTTAGGATGCATTATGGAGGGCTTTCATCTTCCTCTGAAGCACAAGATGAAATATGGGTCACTGCTAGAATAAAGCAGTAAGGCTTTGTGATCCGGTAGTCTGCTGCATCTGATATGGCAAACCCTGTGTTGCTAGGAAAGCCATTGTCCTTTTGGGAACTAAATGGCTTGGCAGGGTTGCTTTAAAATTGGAGCTACACCTATTTGATAGTATTTTGGATGAAAGAACAAGATCTTTCACTCTCTTTACTGTGGAGTGCCAGCCAGGTTTAAAATTAATATCAACCGATGTTGAAGAGGGAAGGAAATGAAAGAAACGTTTCTTCCCCAGAAACAGCCCTGCTTTCCTGCCTTTTCCATAAGTGCACAGACGTCTGTCAGTTTTGGCACCAGAAAACATTAAAAATAAGAACTTTTTTAAATACCAGGAATTCTTCTGCGTCTTTAAATCTCTGCCTGACAGGAATGCAGAGGCTGTGAAACTGACAAAAGAGAATTGAGCCAGTCAAATGGTTAATTTGCTTCTGCAGAGAGTGCTTATTCCTGCTTAACAAAACACCTGAAATACCCTGTGTGTTTTTGGAGAAGGCTAGAATAAGGTGAAAGGCGCTGCCCTTGTGTCCTGGAGACTGGAAATTGAGGAGAAGCCTGGAGTTGAGGAACAGGGGTTGAATTTCCTGCAGTCCTAAATTCAGTCCAGCTCCCCAGCAGATTCCAGAAGTCTGGAATAGCCGATCTGAGATGCCTGTGGTCTTATTTGCTAGAAATACTGGGTACCTATCCTAGTCACTGATTCAGAGCACAATAAACTTTGGTAAATCAGGCTCTTGGCACTTAGAATACAGGCATTTGAAATGAGCAGAGGCTCTCTCAAGAGATATTTTTCCCAGCTATAAAAAGGGGGAATAGCTACATTACAAGAGGGGAGGTTAAATCATCTAGTTTTTTTGTAAACTGCTTTGGAGGGGAAGCCATTATAGGAGTACAAATTGCTCTTTATTTTTTATTTTATTTATTGCCTCATTTTCATATAATGAAATTCTGAATGTACTTCCTTGCTAGCTGCTGAAAAATAAAGGAATGCGGGAAGATTCTTAATGACACTAATAAACCCAGCTGAACACTTTGCCAACAAATATTTTTTTTATTGCAAAAATACCATTTTATTAATACAAATGGTCTTTATAGGATTGTATTGGTTGCCACACAGTTTTGTTTATAAAAATATACAGACCAAATCATTTTGTTCAAGACATTCCCTTTTTATCTGGTTGGAACGGAGCACTTCATTCCAAAATTTCATTTTGTAATGACTTGTTTGGTTTCAACAGTGTAATTTATATTCTAAAATAAAAATATAAAGAATTGAAGTGATGTGGTTTTAATGACAGTGCAATGAATTAACATAGGATATAATCTTATGTGAGTGGAAACTTCAGTTAGTGGGAAAAATGCAAATATGCTGGTGGTCCACTCTGCAGCCCTGCTGCCTTTCTCTACTAGGGAAGAGGTGGAAAGCTTGCTGGAGTGTCCAGAACAGCCCTCTTTGCTTCTTCCTTTCAATCCTCCTTGTTCTTTCTTGGCTAGGAGGTAACATGTTTTCAACCACAGGTTATTTTCTTCAGGCTGCAGAACATAGAGTTTTCCGTCCTCTCACCTGCGTGATGGCGACCATGGCTATGTGTGATGGGGGGTCAGTGGACCATTCCACCAGCAGTGGGGTGTGGGGGGAAATCCACCCCCTTTGGCTCCTTTCTGCCACTGGCCTTCCTCTGCCTGCCGTGCTGAGCTCGACGGTGCTCTGTATTTTGTTCTCCACCAGCTGTTCATTCTGGTGGGTGCTGTGGGTGCCCACCGGTCATTTTCTTCCTGCCATCCCCTTTGGTAGTATGATGTTGGCCAGGCAAATTAATTGCCACACTTCTTAGGGGGTTTTGGCAGCTGATGTGGTGTTGCCATTGGGGTTTGACTGGTCTCTGTCCTGCTGCCGGAGGGTGCTAATTGTGGTGTGCAGCGAGTCCCGGGAAGCACAAGGAATGCTCCCGCCTTATTTTGAGGAAGAGGGATGTGGAAACATCTGCCCTTGGCAGCCACCAGGAGCAGGACAGGAAAAGGAATGAGAAAGGTGGGACCTAAACTCTGTTAATGGACAAGCGTTGGAGGTGATGTGACACTCGGAGCGGTCAGAGCCCTGGCAGAGCCCCACGCAGTGCGCACAATACGTGGTGTACTCGCTGCTGAAACCACCGCCGCTCTGTGCTTTTCCAAGAAAAACAGAATATGCGAGTCTCCACAAAATGTACACTGTGTTAGGCATTGTCGGGAGCGGCTTTTGGGGGAGCGAGCGAGCTCTTTGTGCATTAGCTGGAACAACTCCTCGGCTGAATGTACGCTCGGCTCCCTCGCTCCTCCGGACCACTCCCTCCCGTCTGGCTCTTAGCACTTCCAGCCTTCAAAATGTTCAAATAGCGCAGCTTATCCTCACAGGACCTCTGTGGGAGGAATGGAGGGATGGGTAAATCCTTAGTTCACCAATTGGGAAACTGAAAAATAATCCCTCATCCCTAATCTGCGGTGAGACTTCAGTGTGCCAGGCAGCGCTCAGAGCACGCTGCAGGCACGTGTCCGCGCACGCAGGAGCAAAGGCACACTTCTGGGCATCCATATACTGATAGATCTGTGTCTTCATGGCTTGGTCAAGCTACGTGGATACTGCAGGTTCAAACATAACTTGCTTTTGGTTTCCCTCACGTAACGCTCACCTGGTATGACAGAGTCTGCTGCAAGCTGCTTTTAGGAGCTTTATTTCCCCGTGGAGGTTGGTCAGGGAGGAGGAGGAGGGATGTACGACCTGCAGTGACGTCTGCCCCATGGACACAGCGAATGTAACCCGGCGGTGGTACCAGCCAGGGGTGCCGACACGTGCAGAAACCGCCTGCAGATACCGCAGGGCGCGGGGAGCCAATGGCACCGCCGCCTCGGGGTGCATCTGCTTCATCTGCGCTGCTCATTTGCTTTTCCTGGAATCGAACTAGAACCCCCAAAGGATGTTGCACAAAACTTGTAAACCAAAGTCAGGCCTCTTTGTCTTGTAACGCTTGTTTTAATTTTACTGTGGGCTGACATGAAAATAATCTGTGATTAAAACCGAAAGCTGCCTGGAAGCAGCTGGTGGGCTGGGGGGGTGTCGGTGGGGGCTCCGAGGGGGTTAGTTAACTCCAGGTCTTCTCTGCGTTGTTTATCATACTCAGATCCACGTGGAGGATCTATTATTCCCACATCTAATTAGGATTTGGAATTGCAAAGGGCTGAATGCTAGAGCCGTGATGGGCGTCTGGGAGGAGAAGGCAGCCCCGGTGTGATTTACCTTCCCACTGCTGCGAGCTGCTGAAACCCTTCCTAAGAAAGGGCTGAGGCTGATTTAATGAATTTACCAAAGCTCACGGGTTTGTGGTGAAAGTCAGTACAACAGGTCTTTGTGAGCTGTGGGTTTGTGACATGTAAATAAGGTAGTGTGCTAATTGTGGCCGGTGTTACAGGTAGCAGGCTAACTGTTAAAAAAAGCCTTGCGGGGTGATTTATTTGGGTTTATTTCACACACACTTGTGTGAAAGTTGTTTATAGATCCTCTCTCTGCCTCCCTTCCCCGCAGCAGCAAGGGCAGGAGCAAGGCGCAGCGTTAAGGCGTAGGCTGGCCCACGCTTCCTCCCCGGGGTGCCGAGCTCCAGCATCCAGGAATCATTAAGCCGGGAGAGGGAAAATGATTTTTGGCTGCGCCCGAGCCCTGCTGTCAGTCTTACCCTGCAATCTCTGTGCTGAATGGAAACGGTTTCCTCTCCCCCAAGCCCTGAGCTTACAGACTGGGTTTCCTGCCTTCCTGTTAGTGCCTCCACCTACCCAGACAGCTCTGACACTTCAGACTTACTGATCAGCTATTTTCTACCACAGCTCTCTCAGCAAAGGTTTTACGCGGCGGCGTAACAGCTGACTAAGCAGCGAGCCCACGAGAGAGAGAAATGAATGCAGGGCTTTTTTTCTTTGCCTTTTTTTTTTTTTTTTTCATTCGGTGACATGACAAGGCTCCATCTCAAAACGTTAAGGCATTTCTCCATGCGAGCAGCCTGTTTGGTGGATGGGCTGGTGTTCAGCCGTGCTCTGGGAGCTGGGAGGCGAGCTCTGCCAGCCCCCCCACCCCGAGGAGGTAAACAGGCAGGGGGATGTTTCAAATACAGTACCTAGAAGAGAGGAGCACGGGTGATTTGCATAGTGAAACGACGACGGGAGGATATGCTGAATATGCGACTCAGTTTTGAAAGCAGTTGTCATATGCAAAAACAGTTAATACATAGGAGAAATGTTAGAGAGACTCCGTGGACCAGAAATATGAAAGTACAAAACGTTTTTTCGTATCAGAGAGCCTGTCATTTCAGAATGTCTCAGAATGGGGCATTTTGGGGTATCACAGCTGAGCTGGAACCAGCCAGCCAGCTCTGAACTGAATTTATATATATTTTTATATATATATAATTTTTTTTTATTATTGTTTCCTCCATAGCCAGAGTAGTGCTGCTATTCAGAGCACATTTCCACAGTTCTTTCAGTTTTCATGCTCACTTTTGCAAATTACTTCCAATATATCTCAAGAAACGAACCAACTCTGTCTTCAGCTAGTGATGGATGTACCTTAAAACATTCAAAGCACTTCAAAAGTTCTCATATCTTTGGTCTGATCCTTAGCCAAACTATGTCTAGCCTTGTTGGAGTCTCTGTTTTATTCAGACACTAGTGGCAAAAACATCTGTAGACTTCCCATTTTAGCACTGTTAATCTACTGTCATCTATCCTAAACAGGTCTTCAATCTTACCACGCTGGGCAGGCGTGGAAAAATCTGGGGCATACTCTTTTGCAGATTTTAGTAACTGGGAAAATTTATGTTACTGCTGTGGGACCTGGTTTCCACTGTGAGGTTTTCTTATGAAGTGCCCCCTTGCCCCGTGGCTGGTATTTGAGGGCAGAGGGGTCAGGGCACCGGCACTGAGGTGACTCAATCCCGGGCAGGGGCTGCTAATGCTGGGAGGGCACGTTCCTTCCTCCTGCCTGGAGAAAAGTGAGAAAGAGGAGAGGAATGGAAAACTACTATGAGGGCAAACCAGCAAAGGTGCTAAAAGAGTTGATAAGGACCCTGAGAAGGAAAATGGATGAGATGCTCAGGGAAATACTGGTGATGAGAGCAGGAGATGAGGTGGATGGGCTTTGTGGGCCTTGTTCAGTGGCAGGATGGGGCAAGATTAGAAAGACCAATCCAGAGCTGGCCTGTGTGGTTGAAGATGGATGGACCTGGAGGGAAGGTGGCTTCTTGTGAGGGTGTTCATTCAAGGAACTGGTCACTTCTTGTGCTTTAAGAACAGCAGTGGCACATTTCTATGTGCATCTGCTCCTGTCTCCATGCTTACTGGTAGCCCGCTGGTGCTGAACAGCTAGCCTGCAGAGAGAAAAGGCTGAAATATCTCTTGATATGGGGAAGAGGTGCCATTGCTGTCACTTGGGAGGGACCTCAGGTGAATTTTTTGCTTGTGAAAAGTGCTGGGAAGGCAATGCTGCAAAATGGAAAGCTTTATTCTTTATACTTGGTATCACACACATGGCCAAAGGTAGGTTTGCCTTCAGAGCACGGGGAGCTGAGAAGGATGCTCAGTACCAGAGTTTCTGCTGAATGGGTCAATAAGCCCACTGAAGTGATGGTGCCTTTCACAGCATGGCTGGAAATCACTGCTGAATGTAATGCAGCATTGACACTTCAGTGCATCAATTTCCCTGAATGCCATGCCAAGCAGATGAGAAGCCTTTGTCAGCCAGTTTGGGTCAAGTCCGTCATCTGATCCCTGACCTACAGCATGTGGGAGTGGAGTATGAAGGATGAAATCATCAGAAAAGTGCAAAGGTCCTGTGTCCTTGTGGGGGTAGGGTGAGAGGTGGACGTGCAAGAGGAACAATGCATTCAAAATAAATCAATAAATCAAAGATGCCAGCCCTGGGCAGATGTGTTTCAGTGCTCATTCCAGTGCCCGTGCAGGAGCGCAGCAGAGCAAGGCTTGTCTGGGTGCCTGTGGGGGGCTTTCACGCTGTAGGTTTGAAATGTACACTCACCGCTGGAGCATCGTAGGAGAATCAGCATGCAGTGCTCTGTGACTTTGCTCCCCTGACCTGGAGGGAAAAAGTCTGCAGAGTGAGAAGGATTTTTCAAAGTGGTGTGGCAGGCAAGCAGTAAAAAAAGAAGGGTATGGTGGTGTTGCAGCTGTTGGTTGTATCTAAGTGTCTCTTCTTGCCGAGTTCAGATTCCATTTTCTCTGATGTCTTCATCTCAGCAGATATGGGTCAGCCTCATCAGTGTGTTCAAGAGGGAGATCTTGGCTGCTGCATCTGGAAAAAGTGCCTTTAGTCAAATGTGACAGCCTGCCCACTCCAGTCAGGGGAGTGGGCATCACTGCCTCTGCAAGCATGAGAAGGTCCCAGGTTCTAATGCCAGCATTGCTGGGGAGCATGGAGGCTTTTCAGCTTTTCCCTTTCCCTCTCTATATCTCCACATTGATCCCAGGATTTATCAGACATTGAAGAGGCTGGACATTCTCGTCTGTGGTTTGGACAAGAGAGGGAACAGAACTCATCTGGCTCAGAAACTCAGGATATTAATTACACATTGGTAGGCTCTCCAGTGGGGCATGCTGACCACTGCATGTACCAAAACAACCTTGGTTGCTTTTTCTGGCATGGCATTTCAGCTCCATGCGTTAACGTGTTTGCCTGGTGAGGGAGACAGGGGCAGCATTTTGAAAAGTGAGAATGCAGAGCTGGGCAGAGACCATTAGTGGGAGAGTTCGCTTGAAGAGCTGGAAAATTAAATGAGGAGAGTCTAAGAAGAGTGATTTAGGACTGTAGGGGCAGCAAGATGCCAAGGCTATGGATAGATAAATGGAGCATCAATTTGGACTAAATTGCAGTGTAACAGCTCTGTGCACACACGTATTACAGGATTTTAAAAGCCAGGCAAGTTTAACCCTTATAGCTCGGGGTTAGATGTGTCACTGTTGTGGTGGGAGTGGGTAGCTCTCACAAGTTGCAGTGCATTTGTGGCTTTTTAAAGATGGCACCATTTTAGATCTTGCCACAGGTTATATGTTTATGGCTCCTGGATCCTTGCGTGGGAACAGAAGAAACAAAGTGAGGACCTGAGGAGAGTCTGAGGAGTTAAAGCTCAGAGACAGGCAAGCGAGAGCAGGAGGTGGGAGGCGTCTGTGGGTCTCTGTGGTGGTGGAGACCAGTTCAGGGCAGTGGGAGAGAAGCCACAAAGCTATGGCAAGATGACATTGTCAAATTGATGTGACCTTGTCCAGGCCAGGAATAGAAAACCCATGACTGAGCCCAGTGCCTGCCCCAAGCTGCTTCGTGGAGGAAGCTTTGGCCTGTGTTGTACCAGCAGTGCTGTGGTGTGTCCGTGGCCTGGCTGACCAGCCCTCCCACCACTGTCTCATGGGGATTTGTTTGGACTGTGCCAGCTCTCCATGAATCACTATCCTTGTAGGCTGGGGCCACAGCCAGCAATGCCCATGGGGATATTTGCCAGATATGGACCTCTTCTTGCTATCTACCCTCTGTAGCAATCCTGCTCCTCCTCTTTGCCTGCCTGTTTGCTGGATGTGGCCACCTCACATCAGTCACTTTGGCATCCCCAGCCAGTCCTCATTGAAAACATACCAGGAGCTCTTCCACTGTGGTGGGACTTTTGCCTCACAAGTATTATGAAAAGATGCACAAGAGCCAAACCCCGACTCTTTCCTAAACCATTTGGATATCCTGAGAGGAGAAAATGTGCAGTGTGGGTCCTGCACCCACATGTCCCCACCGTGGGTGCTGTTGTCAGCCACTTCTTGACTCCTTCGGTGCTCCACGTGATCCACTCACCCACTGCGAGCCTGCAGTGGGACCAAGGGACCCCAGCAGGAGAGAACAGACCTATGCATGCTCTGACAGCTCTGGGAGAGCAGGAGCTCTGATTGAAGGAGACCAGCATGGCCAAATACTGAACCAGGAGAACGTGCAGGTGGAAGATTGTGTCTATGAGCTTCTGTTGGGCCAAATTTATGTTGTCAAATGACTTGGCAGTCATCAGATCTGACCCACCTGGAGCCCTCCCCTGCATGGAGGGGGAGCTGCTGATCTGGGATTCACTCCCCCATGTCCTCCAGAAGCCGGGGATTCACCACCTCTCTGGTCATGCCCTATGGCCCAGCTTTCCTCAGGGGGAGGTTGCCCAAGGCATTGGCTAGGAGGGAGCTTCTCAGTTTAATTTGAAGTTTCAGCTGTTGTTCGGAGCACTGTGGGAGCAAAGGAGTTGTGGTGGGATGAGCTGTTGCTGTTTCTTGCTGTTAATATGAGTGACATTGTAATTTTTGTGGCTGTAAAGATGCCCGGAGCAGAGGATGGGCCCCCTTGGAATTAGCAGCATTTTTTTTTAATTTTTTTTTTATCACTGAAAGGAACAAATGGACTTTCCAGCAAGCAACCTAGGCTTCTCTTGCCACGGTCTGTCCTCGTCCCAGGAAAGCACCCACTTTGGAAAGACTCTGCAGCCCTGCGGAGTGTGAAGGACCGCTTACAAAAAGGACACACATACACACACACACCCCACTCATGCTGCTTCCCCAAAGTAAAAAGCAGCTGCTGGAAGTAAGAGCTAGGCTAATGTGGAGATGAAAGCATTTATGCAGAGCAGAGGTGGAGAATATTGGCTCCATAGAGTGGGCAGAAGTGTCCTAATGAATGAGCAGTACGATGCGGGGCTGCTTCAAACAACAAAGAGGGTGTTAGGATTTGATAGTACAGACTTCGGAAAAAATGAGAAGCAGAGAAGAGAAGGAAATCATGGCTAATTTAATACTGCCTTGGAGAAGCAGGTGGGAGGAAGACCTTGAACATTTGCTATAGTGTGATTTGAAAGTAAGGAAATGGAAAAAAAAGGGTTGGAAGGCAGAGCAAGGGAGGGCTCATCTCCTGCTCACTTTTCAAAATGAACAATCCGACTCTTATAGAGAACATTAGGGATTTTCTGAGAAAATGCAGAGCTCCTGGAATGAACTGTCCTAAGGGAAGGTCTGAGGGAAGAGGATGAAGGCAGTGGCTCCCAGAAAAATGATGATGATGTGATGAGTCAGAGACACTTTCGGTTGCACTGAAATATTTACTCTTTGTCTGCCTGCATCCTCAAAGCCCACATCAAGAAATGAGGGCAACCCTTCTTTGACAGGTTAGAGTTATGCTATCAGGTGGTGCTAGGGGGATAAGTAACAGCAGCCAGAGGAGCTTTATCAGCTCTTCCTGCTGTTACTTGCTTTGGACCAAATTCATATTGACTCGGTTGGGCGTGTGCTGGGGTGACTGAGTGTGGAGCCCGGACACCTCTCCCCAGTGAGCCTGCACTGCCTGTTTTTGCATGCTTAACTTGACAGAGGTGACAACTCCATTATGCAAGGAGCATGTGACAGTGGCACCATGCCCCTCTTGAAAACTTGCCCAGGTCCGTATCTCACATTTTATTCAAAGAGAGTGAGGGCCATCCAGAAAAAATAGGCGCAAGTCGCCAATGCAATCAGTTTCAATGCATTCTCCTCTTCTCAAAAAAACCCTGAACATCTCTCCAAAGTAATCAGAGCTGTTAAATAACACTTATTCTGTATGGAGGAAGTACAGCACGATGGGACTGCTAGCTCGTGCCAAGGAAAACACTTGGACTTGCTTGGCCTGTAACAATGGACCAAACCGAAGGAAACTGGAGGCTGTGGTGCCTACAGTCTGTGCTGGGGTGAGCACGGGGCAGCAGGACCTGGTGGCAGTCCTGGGAGAGGACAGGCATGCAAGCAGAGCACTGCCACCATGCAGCAGGTTTGTGGCAGTCAATCAAATGGCAGTGATTTCACTTAGGGGAGAATTTAGATTTTATTTGCAAGAGTAAATGCGTCCCTTCTTTTTTTTAATTTTTTTTCTTTTCCCTCTGCTATACTAAATATTAGCTGCTCATATTTGACAAACACTCAGTATTTCTGACACACTGTTCATGACCCCAATGCCAGTACTGAATAAAGATGTAGCACTATGTATGTAAAGGCTTTAAAGCTTGGAGTACAAGGATGAAATTAATAAATCCTTTAAGGACTGTATCTGATCATTCCCATATACTGCCTCCACCTTTCCTGTGCAGTAATAATGTCCCTTTCTCTAGCCAGACTCAGCCACATCCCACTCTGATGGGTACGTAGATCTTCAGACACCTATCCTCAGATGTCTGCACAGCCCATCTAGATGACAGCTTGGCCTAGGGTGGGAAGGCAGGGAGGCAAGCAGCCCGCTGACCACAGGCTGCTGGATGGAGACTGCTGGTCGTGTAGGGCCAGATTATATTCTCTGCTGCAACAACCGCAGCAGCATGGCACTTATGCAGGGACCCACCACAAATATGTCATGCATCATGGGGAGAGCCGTCACATGACAAATACACCACTTCCATGTATAGGTATTGGTTTAAAAAAGAGTAGTGTTTGGCCACTTTATACTAGCTGTGCATACCTGGTGATAGGAGGGGAGGGCTTCAACTGTGTCAGAGATTTTATATGTGAAAAGAGATTTAATGAAGCTCTCTAAGCTCACAGTCATTTTCTTGTACGTTTCGTGGAGCAGGAAGTGAAAAATGTAGATTTGATTAGTGTTTCTGGATCTGTTCTGATAAAAGATATCTTTGCTATGTCTTCCCATCCTCACATGAGGAGACATTTTAGCTCCTGTGTTTCTTTTCTCTACATCTGCACATGAAACAGAACTTTCCTTCCTATAGGTCTATCTGCAAAGGTATTTATCCTCAATCTTCAGGTGCTCTCAGTCATCCCCAGTCTCCAGCATTGTTGCTCTTGTCTGTGGCTGTGTATGGGGCAGTCCCACTCCCCCAGCCAGCCCCTCATGAAGTGGAGGACCGCTGCAGCAGGGCTCCCTGCTGGGCTCCTGCATCCCACTGGCCACTCGTGGATGGCGTGAGAACCCATGTGGTGGCCTCCATGTAAGTGGGACAATGTCATGGCGCTTAATTGGAAAGGGGGACACTTATATGAATTGATATAAGGCTGAAGTGGTCTCCCACTGGGATTACCCCTGCCTGCTGAGAGCGTGGTGAGGATGTGATGCTGGGACAACTGGCACTGTGCCTGGGCAGGGCTTCTCGCATCCCAGAGCTGCTGCATGGGGCAAGTCCCTGATGCCCTGGAGGCAGGAGCAGGACGGGAGGAATGGCTGAAACACCAACCGCTGACAGCCTTATTTTGGTCGATGTCCCACTGAAGTCAATGGGATATTGCTCCAGGAAAAACTGGATAAGGATCTGGGGATTTGGCAGTGGGAGAGGTTCTGTCTTCTCACTGTTTATTCCCCGAGTGGAGCCCTAACCCGCTGTTTGTGACTTCATGATCATTTCCAGAGCCTGTGCTAATGATGTCATACCCGGGGGATTCTGGCTTCAGGTGGGAAATTAACAGCAGGAGCAGATGAACTCTTTAATAAACAAAGTTCCTGTTTTCATGCAAGTGTCTTTAGAAATAAGGAATGAGAGGAGTGAGAAATACAGAAATTTATGGTATAGAAGCGACGCTGTTTGGAAACAGACTTTTTATGAGTTTTCCAAGAGGCGCCAGCTGCTCTTTAATGTTTTCATTTAAGAGTTTTATGTATGAAAGCTCTAGCTTGTGTAAACAGCAAGGCTGAGAAAGTTGCAGGGATTGTTGTTAATGGTGAACCTAACAGGCTGAGGATTTGGCTCAGAAAAGATGGCGAGTGTTGATATTTATTCGGAGTGGAGGTTTTCAATGTGGCCAGATGACGCCTCTGACATCCCTGTTGTTCTCTGGGCTCTTCCGCCCATGCCCCTTGCTCTCATGACCAACCCAAAACCTCCCTTGTCCCTCCTTCCTCCTGAGACCTGGGAGAAGGCGGCGGCAAGAGGATGGGAAACCCTCCTGCTGGATTTCTCAGCCCCTTCTGCCTTGTGCTGCAGCTCCTCATCTCTCAGGGAGGCTGGACCTCCTGCTCCCCCAAGGACCAAGCCCCAGGTTAGGAGGTGGCCCTGTCCCTGCCCCACCACTCTGTCCCTGGCTGTGGAGGCTGGCTGGGCAGGGGGCTCCTGTGACAGCATGGCAGAAACACATGGGAGTCCCCTCATTGCCCTCTCTGCCCTGGTACTCTTTGCCCTCAGTAACAGCCATCGCTGATCTGCATCTATTAATCTGCTATTTTGGGGAGTGCCTATTGTGCACTCCAATTAAAGTAATTGCTTTATTTTGCTGGAGAGAGTGCCGAAGCCCGTGCCACAAATAGCTTTGTGTACGTTCTTCTGGTGGGCTCCCTTTGTTGGGCAATTAGCTCTCCAGGGGTGAAACGTGTGGTACCATATTAGAAAAAAATAAATAAAGTCCCTTCATCAAGGGCAGCAGGCACGGAGCAGGCAGCTGCACGCCCAGCGCTTCCCAAGGAGGACCTGAGCAACGATCCGTGGTGCCTGCTGCTCTCCATCTTGCTCTCATGTTTTTCTGCAGCAGCTTTCTGTTTGCTCATCTACAGGAATACTCTGCATCTAGCCTGCCTGTTTTTGAAAAGGTGACTGCTGATGACAGCTAAGATAACAAGAGGGTGGTTGGTGGCTTTTTTTTTGTCTTCATGATAACGCCTCCAGTTCTATTAATAAAATCCTGAATCTGACTCGTCCTTCTGAGAACTCCAGGCCCCTCTTCACCCATTCAAATCTGTATTTTTAAGCTGCTGTAGGTGGATTGTCGACAATGGTTGTTATGCAAAGTCTGAGTGCTGGCTTCGGGAGCTTCTTGGAAACCTGCAATGAGTAATCTTTATGTTTCTGACAGGTCTACGAGGAGGGAGGAGGTGCAGTTTTGCTGAAGATAGGTTGACAAAATAAGTGTCAATTCATGACAAACTAACTGCCAAAAATACTCACATCAAACACTGGAAACAATTAGCACATGGTGTGACAACATCTCGGAGGCTGGAGAGCACACTGAGGACAGAGCCTTTTGCTAGTAAACAGATATTTTAACCTTTTTTATTATTATTTGGGTCAGGAGAAATGATCAGGTCCTTTGTTCTCCAGTGTTACTTGTCAGTTTGGTGGGTTTTTTTTTAACTCGTAGTGTTAACTTTTTAAACTCAAGTACAGCAGTGGCTGTACTTGAAAGATCAGGTAGGTGTGCTTATTTTTCTAGCTTGTTGCATGAAGCAAGCTGTGACCACATGAGACCAGATTAATACTGTGAGGTCCTAGAGGTGTGAGAGCCTTCAAAATTTGAGGAACGCTGGTCAGTACTAACCTGGATTCTGGAGGTTTCTAAACTCAAAGTTGAAGTCACAGTCCTGTGGTCCAGTGGTCTGTCAGTAGGCTGATATTTCGGGGAAAAATTCTTTGTAGAAAAATTTCCCTGAATAGAGAATCAGCTGTTGTTATCTCCTTTTGTACATGGTCCACATTGGAAGTCCTACACACAAGCCTTTAGATGCTAAGCTGAGCTAAACGGGGAGAGAAGGGCTTCCTGAGGAAGGGGACTTGCAGAAACATGGGTACCCTCCCCGGGTTGCAGTGCATCTGGGTGGATCACCATGTGGCACCGTTTGCCATTTGCCCCAAAGCTATCACATCGTATGCTGGCTGGACTTAGGAAGTTTGGCTTTGTGGTACCTGTTCCCTGACTGCGATGAGTGGCTGCTGTGGCTATAGAGCACCCCAGCAGCAGATGGGGTGAAGAAACCACCACAGCCCCGTGATGGCCCTCAGGGGCCATGGTCTCAGTCATGGCTCCTGCCTCTAACACCCAGGGCAAGTCTTCTAGAAGTTTGTAACAGCATCAGCCAAAGTGGCACAGGCTCATCTCAGCTGACTTTCCAAGGTGCCAAGCTCTTCTCGATGATAGCTCACACTGCTATCACATCCCCAGCCCTTCCCAAAGCAGACTTGCATTTGGCAGAGGTCTTGAAGTGTCTGTCTGTAGCACAGATGTGACGCTGGGGTCAGCAACCTCTGAAGGGCACAGCACCAGGTGCCACATATTACCTTATACTGCTGTTCTCTGTAAAGCACCCTGTGTCATTGTCAGCTGTCACACCCCAGGACCCATAACAAGCCACATCTTTGCATCACTCTGATAGTCAGAAGGAAGCAATACCCAGGAGTCCACCAGCTTGGAAAGCCCCATCTCTGTGCACAAGCGTTGCTTATTACTACACCGTAGCTCACAGATCTTCAGAAGGTGATCCATTCTGTGAATCGGTGTTTTCTAATGCTGAGAGTCTCCATGCTCCTGCCAGTCTGCTACTTCCATCGCTCCCCTCTCAAGTGAGTCAACAGCCATCTGTGCGTTTTGAAAATCAAATAATTTCTGCTTTAAGAGCGCTTTTTGTCATTTATAATGAATCCCTCTGCATCACCCTATGTGGTACCTAGTGATGTCCAAGATGAAATCAGGAGGAAAGAGTATGATCTGAAGCCACCCACAGCAGCCTGGTATCACTTTTCCGTCTCAGCTGCACTTCAACAAGCCAGCTGAAACGAGGCAGTTTTCTCTGTGCTTGGTGCCAAACACTACTCTCGCTGAAGCAGAGGGAAGATTTGTTTTTCCCTAAATAGGAATGATTTGGCCTTTGGTGGTGCTCAACTGGAAAGAATCCAGGACTTTTCTGATCTTGTCAGAGTGGCTGAGATGGTCATAAATCAGGAGGGCTGCTCCAGAAATATTTTCCCTGGGTTTGATTCTCCATCCCACCATGCTGGTATAACAAAAAGAAAAATTGGGCCCACCACTGGTTTAATTTTACAGATAACCGCTCTCTTTCCAGGCAATCTTTGCGATTAATTTTTCTCACAGCCTGTCTTTTTTTTTTGGAGGGGTGTGTGTTTCATAGGGCCTGTTCAGTTTTTTTTTTACCCTCCTCTCTCCTTCCATATGGGGAAGAATAAAGTGAAGAAACAACATTTTCAGAGAAGAAAGACTTGGAAAGAGTTGCTGTTTTCTGGGAGTCTGCTACAGCTGTTAATTTGTGGAAAACCTCAGTGGAAAGTAAGCAATATGGCAGCATCGCTTTACACGAGAATTCAGCAATGGCCTCGTTCCAAACCGTGGCTGATTTAGGTTCTTGGCTTGTACAGCCAAAGCTTCATGTAGTGTCATGCTTTTTTTTATAGATAATGTTGATGCAGCTGTGGAAGGCTCTGATGTTCTTTTTTTTTTAACATGGAATTGTCGTCATTCAATCAAGCTTAAGCATTGTGGAGCTGTGATGTTGTTTGTCTTTGCCTGTTAGATGTTGGCGGGTGAGCCTGAGACGGGCTGAGATGTTGTTTGGGAAAGAAGCAAAGTCTCCCTCCCTTCTTCCTTGCCTCCTTCACAAAAATGCACACAGATCCAAACTCGTATCCAAAAAGGCAGGGACTCTTGAGAAAATTTGGAGCTGGGCTTAAACATTGTGGGCTGGGCCCCTTCTGCCTCTCCAGAGCACGCACGCTCTTCTCTTCCTGTAGACTTTGTTCCTCTCCAGCATTTGTCATGCACAGTTGGTGGCATATCAAGATTTTGAGTACTGTACTGAGTGCAGTAACCTCTTTTTCTTGGATGGACATTTTGTTTGTGGAGAATACAGCATGGTGCTTAGTTGTCCAGGCAGAAATGAACATTGAGGAAAATCTCAGCTATGTGACATCGATTAGATCAGAGATTAGTTTTCCAGTAGAAATGTCCAATTATTCAAACCTCTCCAGTAGACGAAAGAGCTTTTGACAATCTGTTTTGCTGAAAAACCCTGCAATTCATTTGGCATGGATTAGATGACCTATTAAAGATTAGAAAAGGGGAAAAGGGTTTCTAATTAATGTCAGCCCAGCTGTTAACTTGGAGAGTATCAGTAAGTGGTAGCACAAGGCGATTCCTTCAGATATTTCTGTGATTATGGTTTGTGTGTATATATTGCAACGTGGACCAGTAGCCTTCTGCACAAGAGTGTTGCACAATTTCCCTGCTCCCAGGTAGAGCATTAGTGAGTACTGGACCAGATGCTGCTTCATGGCTCTGCCTTCTTTTCCAAGGAAGGCTTTTATGAATGGGTAAGCCCCATTTTTTTTTATTTTTTTCTCAGAGCTACCTTGTCACATAATGACTGATTCACTCACCTCCTTATCTCTGGGCCATATGACTTTGATTGCATCTTCCTCGCCAACTTGGCTAAGTATCTTGTTTCTTTTTCCTGAGGGCAAATTAGGGCAGAATTCCTGAATCCTTAGAGTTTCCCGCAGCATCTGGAAAGAAAAGGAAAATCAGAGATGGGCCAGAAAGAGTCAGGCAGAGAAAGATGAAAGAATTTGGAGGCGGGAAGTATTCACTCTTGGAATGAAACTTCCTCCTGACTGGCCTAAGGCAGAGCAATTTACTCTTTTCTGCAACATGCAGAATGGCCCAGCCCCTGTTCTTAGGAGTAAACATTTCAAAGGTGCCTGAGGGGCACCCTGTTTATATTTTCATAAGGTACTTCGTCTCTTTTGAGTTCCAGGCTACAGCCCCATTGCCAATATCTATCGGAGCTTGCTTGAAGTGAGATAGTGTCTTGTGGAGATGCCTGAGCTAGGCTGAAGAAGTTTAGCTGCTAGAAGTAGTTTACTCACAGCAGTGCATCCGTCAGAGCATTATACCTGCTGGCTGCCATGCCTCATCCTGTGCCAAGTCCTCTTTAAAGCTGTCTCCAGCCCACACTTGGGACTGTCTGTGCAGCAATGCCTTTTGCTGCAGTCCTGGCTTCTCTGCAGCTGCTGGCTGAGGCTGGAGGACCTAAACGCCAGGGTCAGGGTAGGGCATGGGGTTTGGGAGCTGGTCTCATGTTGGTACTTTCAAAAACTTTTTGTAGGGCTGAGCCCACATTCTGGGTTAAATATTTTCCTGTTTTTCTCCATCCCCTTGAACTCACACTGCAGCCCTAACTGACTATCGTGTTTTGATTTTAATGACAGAGCAAAGGTGCCAAAATATTTCAGTAGCTCCCTTAGGAACATCTGCAACTTCTTTAGCTAGTATTTTCACAGCTGGCCATAACTTTATTTTATTTTTGAATGCTAATAGTAGTGAATGTGGGATCCTGAAGGAGAACAGTGGCTAGTTTCCCTGGTATCAGGATTACAAAAAGCTATGCTAGCACCTTTGAATAAATGCCCAGGAACAGAGCTAAGGAAGAGTTTGTCATTTGAAATACAAAGTTGCTAAACTCCAGAAAGAGCTTAGACTGGCCTTCAGACTTAGGATAAGCTTTGTGTTTGGAGCCACCAGGATCAAAACGTATAGACAACTCAAATGACAGAGCTGCTGCTGCTGCTGCCGAGGCTCATGCTGCCTGACTGGTGGGAGTGCCATCTGATCACTGCCCCCAGTGCAGTTTCTATCATCTTTGATGAAAATAGGAAGAATAAAATCTCACACCTCTAATGTGATACCGAGGTCTGTGAACAGGAGCTAGGTCTGAGAATTTGAACTTCCACCCAGCAAAAATTCTGCAGACCTTTAATTACTGCTCTGATTTATTCCCTGCTAGCTATGCAATGAAAATAAGCTGGAGGTATTAGTCACTGTATCGAGCTATCACTCATAAACTTTGTGCTGTACCTCTTCATTCCCTATACTGATCTAGCAAAGAATAAAAAAACAAAAATAATGCTGGAAAGCTTACAATTTGATTTAACCACAAACAAATCTATTAAAACTGAGTAAGTTTTAGACTGAGATCTCTACCCAATTGTTTCCCCCCCCCAGCAGTGGCATAGCCTTCAACTCCTGCTGGTGTGGAATCTGTACCTTACCTTACACTCAGAACTGCAGCATCGGGTACCACTTCTCAGCGTGGCCCCCACCCACCCGTGACAGCTGTGCTCTGACCCAGGCATCAGCTAACAGGCTGTCTCCTGTTTCTTGAGGGCAAAATGTGTGTGTGGAGGCAGATCTGCAGCCACAATTTGAACAGATATATGTGTGGCACTTGCAGGCTGTGCATCAAAGGAGCATGTCAGTCCCTGTGTTTCATTGGGATGTCCCATGTCATCAGTGTTGTCTTCCGCTGGTGGCATGGGCAGGCTGCAAAGCAGCGCTGGGTGTATCTGCTCTTGGAGAAGTCCCTGGTGGTCTACATTTTGGGAGAGCCGGGCTGCCAGGTGAAGGATGCAAGTAGGGGAGGACCATGTCGTGTGCTGCTTCCTGAAGTCAAAAGACAGAGATTCCTAAAGACATTGCTTCCCCAATGCTGTGTCTGTAGGTGGACCCATGCCAGCATGTTCTGATTAGATCTGACTGAGAGATTTGGGAAATGGTGAGATGATAGGGTAGGATTCAGCGTTCCCAGCACAGGCAGGCATCTCTGGTGGGCTGTTATGGTGCTCCCCTGGGGGCAGAAGGCCCAGTACCCCTCTTGCTTGCACTGGGACCACAAGCTTGCAATTCCCTCAGATGCAGTGGGGTTTCTTTCAATGTACCTCTAAATGGGAGAGCAATATGGCTTATCCCTTTTTGCACATTCCTATGGACCTGCCCTGTCAAACTCAGTGGGAGCTTTGCCATTAATTGCAACTCAAGCAGACACATTGCTGAGTGTGATAAAATCCAACAAGACATCTTTAAAACTCCCCAGATTGCCTCCATTGCTGCAGTTAAGCTTTTGTCCATAACTTCTTTACGAAACCAGATACAACTAAAACATGCAATTCAAGAAGGCTTAGTGCCTTGACCTAAGTGCTAAGGTATTGCATGAGCTGCCTGCCAGATACCACAGCCCCCGCCGTTACTGACAGGTAATTAGGTCACCACTTGTGAACTTTTGACACACACAGACTTATGGTCCGATAGCATGGATGCCCTCCAGCAAGTCAGGGCAATTCGCCTATCGTCATGAATCTAACGAGCACTGAACTCCAAACAGTCATTTAGAAGAAGATGGCTTCAGCCTTCTGTATTTCAATCCTACCTGAAGGCACAGAACTTGTCTGCGTGGGTGTCTTGCTGGAGATGATGCCTGAGGGAGCTGAGGGAGCTGCTGTGCTGGTGCAGTACCACGCGAGGACACTCGCTTGGGTCTTGTGCAGGTGTTTGTGCAGTGCCAGCTTTGGGGCCCTCCATGGGGGTGAATGATGTGCTATAGCACTTTAACATCATGGCAGGAGATGTATCTCCGTGCCACAGCAAGCCCTCAGGGATGATGCTGGACTGTGAGGGAGGAGCATGGCTAAGGACCAAGGCTGGCGATGCTGCGGTTCCAGGTGTGGGGGAGATGGGAGGTGTGCTAAAAGTGTCTCCTGTCCTCTTTCATAAGTGGAAAGTACAGGGGGCGGTCAACTCACCTCCCTCTCTCTTTGCTGCATTTCTGTGTTCTGCATATTTTCCCCTCGTACTCCATCTCAAGACACTATCCCATCAGCTCATGCTGTTATGTCACTCTCCAGTGGGTGAACTCAGTATGACCAGGAAACACTGAAGGAAAATGAGATGCAGATGTGGGAACTGCATTAATATTCCCCTTCGATGCAGTTGCTGTTGGTGAGCTCGGACTGTTTCTTTGACTTTGTTCCTCTGAGGAGCAGGCTTACATCAAAGCGTCAATGTTATCTGCCTTTGGGTTCAGCCCACCTGCCCCTGTGGAACAGCTTGTTCAATGCACTTGCATCCTCCCCGGTCACCCTCCCCGGGGATGACTCAGCCCGTAATGCAGCACATCTGGAGGGGACCACGGAGGACCCTGGAACCTAAGAGGGGTCTGGATCTGCCATTCAGTTACGTCATGTCTGAGTGGTGCTTGTTTCTGTATTTTCAGAAACCCCAGATAAAAGAATATGAAAAGAGAAGAGTAAAAAAGTTTTTCTCCATAAATTAATAGTGACCTCAAAGCTCCCATGGTGGAAAAACTACTATGTGAAGCAATGCCAGTAAAATAGAAGCAACTGTAACTTCACAGAAAAAGCAGTGATATTCTGATTAATTGCTGTGTTTTCTGAGGTTTCAGTAAAAATGGCTGCTGATTATTTCTGAAACTTATGATGACTGTCTTAGTGCATAACCCCTTCTTAACATCAATTTGGCAAACAGAAAAGGAAATATATCATACGATATTCTGCTTGTAGGGCCAAGTTCTGTCATCTATCTGCTTGCAAAGCCTCTGTTGACTGCCTTGGGATTTCTCCTTGCAGAATGATGGCAGGACATGATCCACACCCAATATAAATGTAACATATGAACCAGTATATCTTCAGATGGAGAAAACGTGTGTGGAATTTCCCTGTGCTATCATATGCATACTTTATAGGCAACTGCATCCACACTTATTGAAAAGAAGCACAGACGTCTGTGGTTAGACATCAATGACTATTGTGGGAGGGAAAAGAGGGAAACTGGAAGACTTAGAATTTGTGCTTGATTGGTTTACTGAGGGAGAAATGAAAACAGTTTAGGATAGAACTGTAAGGAAGGGAAATTGGCATTGCTGGCAACACCGATGAAATATAATGTCCTTGCCAGAAGAGTATAAATAATGGGTTTCCTGATAGAAAATGTTGATGAGGCCAGTAGGGGGGAGAGTCTGAGGAAAATGTATGTATGTGGAAACTGAGTTTTATTTTGGCAGTGACTGAAAATAACCATGAAGCCTGGAGCTTGTAAACCTGGGAATCCTGAAATTAATAATTTTCAGATTTAACTGTTGGAGAGTGACAGCCCCATGAGGACCATTTGCTTTTCAGGTCTTGCATGTCCTTGCCTATTTTAAGTCCTCGGACTCACCGCTGGCTGTATAACATCTTGTGAAGCAGCAGTTAGTTGAGATGGCAGCCTTCATTTAATCAGCAGTCATGGAGACTGCAGGAAGTGCTGGTGGCAATGGCATGTTTGGTTACTGGCTCTGCTTTGGGTAGGTTTTACATTACACACATCTCTGCACTACCTGATTGATGCCCTCCTTAGGTATTTTACATACCACCACTATCTGCCCTGTGCTATTTTTTCCTAGTCCTCTCTCCACGGGGAGGAATGCTTACTATATAGCACCATGTTTCAGCAGAGTTTCTTGCTTAAGTCTACACCATGGAGCACAGTGAAGCTCTGAAGGTCTCTTTTCCAAACCCCCGCTTGGAACAAGGGTAGCTTCACAGAGAGATCAGGTTTTTCAGGGCCTTGCTCAGGCACATTCTGCATATCTCCAAGGATGGAGATTTCACAACTTCCCTGGGCTGTAGGCCTGCTTCATCAAGTAGGATGATCCTTCTTTATAACTTTAAATGATTGGTGCTGATCCAGGTTTTAGGTCTTTGCAACAGAGGATGCTATTTATCGCCTTGGGGCAGGTTTGGGCTGCTTGAGTAGAAGCAGATGAAGGAAGATTTTCTTGGCCTGACAGCAAGCCTCAGTATCAGCCCCAAGAAACTTGATCTAAAGAGGTTTCCACAAAGGCGAGCCTTAGGCTACCTGGCAGAGAAAGAGGCTCCTGCGGGGAATTGTTCAGAGCACCTCTGTGAAGCTTCTCTTTTGAAATGCCCTCAAGAAGTGCTAGTCTATCTTCACTGATAATGGCAGGCATGTAGGAAGATTAGCTTCCCCTCTTGCTTCCTATGTGCATCCTCTGTGCATGAGTCTTTCTGCCATTAAGCCTGAAATTTGCACCCTTTTTTCTTCATCTGGACATAAAACTAAGGAGATGTGGGAAGTCAATGGGGTGTCGCTGAAGGACAGTGATTCAACAGCTTGGGTTTGTATACAGTAATGATAATGCTGATGATTCACCAGCCCCTCAGCTCCTCATCCTGTGCATAGGTTGTGATTGTCCTTCAACAGATTTGCAAATTTGTTGAGATAGAGCAGTATTTGCGATCAACTACTGTTCTTCACTGCCAGGGAGCTGGAAAGTCTTGGTCTTAGAGGGGATGTCCCAGCCAAAATCCCAAACCAAGTCTTCTGCCTTTACAGCTGGTGGCTCTCCTCTACAAATACAAATGTATTGGTGGTTAAGATCTCAAAACAGTCCCTCAAATGCATCCAAACACATCAAAGAAAAAGCAGACTGGTGATCAGTTAAAAGACTTGCTACACTGTCCCCCCCGATCCCCACATAGTCAGATCCTGGCAGGTAGCACAGTAGGAGGGTTCTCAGTGGGAAGACTCCTAAAACCCCTTCCTCAGCACCAGGAGCTTTAGTCTGAGCATTCAAGCAGCCATGACAGTAGATAGGGAAAGACAAAAAAGTAGCAACTGTCCAGACCAAGCACGAATCCACTTCTTCATCACACCCCAGCATTTTCCTTTCACATTCAAGCATGACACTTTACTTGGAGATTGTCATTGGCTGAGGATGTGGGTGGTGCAGCAATCCTAGTGGTTTGCTGCCCAGCTGTGGTTAAGGCCTCTCCATCCTGGGCAAGCTCCTGGTTGGGAGGGCGTTGCAGAAGTGTTTGCTACATTCTCTTTCAACTTCATCTGTGCTTAGTTTTTCTGACAGATGGGGCTGAACCTCCTAACTATTCATTTTGGAGGAAGAAAACAATTTGCATGTAATGGTAAGACACTGTCACAGGATGTTTCATTTTGCATGCAACTCTCGCTTTCCTCCGTGTTGGGATTCAATGTTGTAATGAAAAATCACAAGGTGCTACCACTTTCTTGGAAAAAGTTGTGGGTCACACAAAGCTATTTTGGGTACAGGTCACTTCTAAAAATCCACGCATGCCTACAAGTTGTGGGTTGGCTTCCCAAGAGAGCAAAGCTTGTGGGGTCTTGCTTCACATGTGTGTGAAAGAAAGTCCCTGACAAGCATCTTTCAACATTTGGCAGATTTCAATCAAATTTGTTAGTAGGGTAGAGATCTCAGCAACTTTATGTTCTTACAAGTTTTGTGAAAATAAACTGCCAGGTAAAGAGGAGGCATGTCCTCGTTGATATTCCTACTGTGGGAAAGGCTAAAGTAGGAGCTTGTATCTCATTACAGCATCTGGATGGGAGACACAAAGCTCCAGGGTTTTCCCTGGCTACGGAGCTATTTGTTTATTTCCCCATCCCAAGGCAAGGCGAAGCGCTGCGTAGTGAGAGGTGGAGCTGGGGCTGGTTTCCCATCTGCAGTAAAGATGGCAGCGCTGGAGATGCCGTGCTTAGAGCTCAGGCAACAAGAGGCCTCTTTCCAGGCCCCACTGGAGGTATTCTCTGTCCACTGTGGCAAAAGCCGGTTTGTGAAGTGTGTGCATGTCTCCCTTCTGGCTCCTGGCAAACAAGGACTTTTTTTTTTTAAAAAGAAAAAAACAGAGCACAAACGCTTACCCAGAGTCAACTGTCTCTGGCCTCCTGTCTGCAGAATCTCTTTTATGAAGTAAATGTTTATGCTTTCAGACTCCCTCTAGGCCTGTATAATCATTCAGCACATGGCTGCAGGATAAATCTGTTCTTGCAGTTAGCAAAGGAGTAAATGCATTCTCCAAAATCCTCAACAAAACCACGAGAATTGGAGGGACACCAAACCAAAACATTCTTCTCATTTAGGCTGTTAGAGCTGCTGGGAAACTGGATATTTTGCAAAGGAACTGGCTTTTTTCCCTCCTCCACTGCTTTTTTTTTTTTTTTTTCCTGAAGTCTGCGGCAATGGAATGAGTGAATTATTTCCTGGGGCAGCTGCTGTGTAACATCCAATACTTTATTCTTTGTGCTCATAAAAATAAGTGCATCGAGAAGAAGAAAGTGGCAAGTTGCTCAGTGTTCCAGAGGACTGGGCGGCTCGAGAGATTTCATGTTTGTTTTCTTGGCATGTGCTAGATATGTCCATCTTTTTTCTTTCAGCTTCTGCAGGCACCACCTGCCCCTTGTTCTTCTTCAAAAATAGATGAAGTATATCTGAGACATAGGGCCTCAAGGGAGTGCCTGGGGAAGGAGCAGAATAGAAAATAGTAGGAAGACAGAGAGGCTTGTATCTCTTTCCAGAGGATGGAGATGGGTAGATTTAAAAAAGCCTTAAATGTCTGAACAGTTGGTGAAAAGTGTCAGCCATTGTGCCTTACTTGTGACACATACCTCTACAGGCAGATTTCCATCCATAAGTTAAAGGAGAGGGCATTAAATAAATTCATGGCCTCAGTCCCTCTTACAGCCCCATTCCTCTCCAAGCCATGCAAGGCATCGTGGTCCCGCAGCAATGGGCAAAGCTGAGGGCAACCAACTGGCTGTGCAAAATCGCTTTGCTCATCTTACAGGACTCCTGATGAAAACTGTTGGGGTGGAAAATGCAGTTTCTTCCCCCTGGGAACGGAGGTCAAGCAGGCACTAGGTCTTTGCTGTGGGAGCTGAAACATTGAGGCTCACCCTGAAGGGGAAATCTCGCTCTCACTCGTGCCAGAGAGGCAGGCTGGAGGGAAGGGGAAGTGTAATAAGCGGGTTGGGAGATCAGTTAAGATGCATAGAAAAGGAAACCAAGGGCTGTGTGAATTGTGCCTCCCCGGCTCCGCAGCACATCAAAGACAGCATGGCATAAACTAGGGCTTCCTCTTGGCCAAGGCACGCTTCACCACAGGTTTCGTATCATAAATGGTATCCCAACGTGCCTATACTAAAAAATAGCAGAGGAAAGAGCAAAGTAGTGCTTTGGGTTAGAGGGCCACTTTTAAGGGGCTTACACCTCAGAGGCCTGGAGGAGCCTGCCTGGGAGCCAGCACCAGTGGGGTCCTGTGCCATGGTGCTGCTGGCAAGGGCCATGGGCAGGAGGCCAGGATGCAGCACCCACCCAGGTAGCATCCTTCACCTCACCCTCTCCCTCCTTGTAGGCAGCCACAGCATCAGCCAAGGCAAAGCTCTGCACTTTGTGAAAGTCCATGTGGCTGCACTGATTCACACTCTTCGAGGATGTGGCCTGTCCTCACTGCCTTTCTAGCTGGTCTCCAGACCAATGTTGTCTTAGGGACTTTGGACACTCACGCGCAGGAAGCAGCTACGTGCTGCAGCTGATTGCACTTCAGAGGAGCACTTGCAGTCCAGAGTCTCCACCCCTTGAAATACTGGAGTGGTCTCCACTGTTTCATACATTTAATGCAACAAAATCATTCTGTCCTGCTTCATCTTAGAGGTAGGTGTGGCAGAACACATGCTTGGGACCTTCTTTTTGTGGTTGAGGAGGGAACAAAATATCCATGGATCCCTTTCATCTGTCTTGTGTTGGTTTAAAGGTCCCTGATGCACCTTGATATCAGGGAGACCTTCTTGAGTATAAAGAAAGATGAGTGTGAGGCCCATCAGGGTGTGGGGCAGCAGGAGGGTGTGCATTACACTGCGATTCTCGCAGTGTATGATTTGTGACCCTCTCACTTAATGTCTCTGCTCCTCATCTTCCCATCTATGAAATGAGACGTCTCTTTCTCTTTGGAGAAGGCTTTGAGACCTGTGGAGAAGCAGTGCTTTCTTCATTGGTAAGTATTTCTGTTTCTGGATGACTTCTGGGTTTCCTGGTGTCAAATGGTATTTAGTATTTATTGTCCTAGTTATCTGTGGAGGTTGCAAAGAGTGAGAAGCATATTATTTGTGGCAAAAGCAATCCTCTCTATGGCCTTCTAAGTTCATGTCTCAGAGCACATTAAGAAAATGTACAGAGAGAAACTCCCTGGCCAGTATAGTTGCTTCCATTTGTAACAATATATGTGAAGTGTTTTGAAGATGGAAAATATGGAAATGACAAAAGTGATGAAATCAATAAATTAGCATCATATTAATAAATAATCACTTCATCAGCAGAGTGAAGGTTTAGAGAAACATTAAATAGGAAAGAAATTTGCCTGGGAGGAAACCAGCTCTGGAATTAACTGTAACCAGATGAAAAGTACCATTATCTTTTTGAACAATGCGCATATATCTCAAGCAATAGTCCAAAGAGCTGCCACTACTGTAATGCCAGCACAATTGCTGGGGACTCTGCTTTGGCAAGCTTAGGCTTTTTTAATTATAAAAGCACAAATTCTTATATTATGGGAGGGGTATGCAATGAGGCATACACATTTTTTAAATTAAGAAAGTCTTTTCTGCTTCTCATGTATGAGGAACTCGAAAAGACAAGCATGGAAACTTTCTGTTTCTGTGCAAAGTCCTGACAAGCCATGTAGAGGAATCCAAAATGTCCCAGTGCCTCATCACGGGTCTGCCACTGCTTTACTGCATGACCTTGCTATCACTGTCCTTTTATCTCCTCTGCAAAAGGGATAAACTATCCTGGAGCAGATATTACATAGTATGTTAAAAGAGGATTTAGAATTTACTTCAACAAGGAAAGTACCATGTTATTGCAAACAGGTGACCTCCTCTGGGACAGAAGCATTACAGTGATGATCCTTGTAGTGAAGTGGAGATGAAATAAAAAAAAAAAGAGGGAGACCAAAGCCTTACCAAGAACACTGTTGGTGAATTGGGATAGGCAGCTGTCAACGAGGGCTGGTTTGGTGATAAAATCCACTGGGTCTGCATCCTGATGGGATTCCTAACCACAGTTTGAGTCTCTCTGTGCTATTCAGTTGTCCTCCCCTGAACACTGCTCCTGGAGCACAGCACTGCTCCAGATGCACTGGGTGGTAAGAGTCTCATCCTAAATCAATCTTGAAAACAGGGATAATATGCCAAAGACCTTTAGTGCATTCACTAAAAGTAATAGTTTTCAAATGCTTCCATAAAGTGGCACAGCTGGAATTTGAAAGGGCATTTTATGGCTCTGTGTTTTGCTTTATAAGTAAAGACCAGAAAGGAATACATGCTATGTATGGCTGTGTTTATAAGTGTGGAGAGATCTGGATGTGCAGATTGAAATCCTGTGTGGAAGCGTATGAAGCAAATCAAGTATGTCCTTGGGAATTAAAATAAAAATAACCCATGACCTTTCCCTAATGAGCTGTGTGAAAGGTTGGTAGTGATGGCCAATAGTCTGCACTTGTCATAACAGCATCTCACACGCTGTTTCACAGCGGGAGTCACAGCAAGAGCTCACTAGTCCTGATTTCTCCATCCATTTCCAGCATAGCATCCGTTCTGTGCTGAGTCCTTCAACCACACCCATCCTTCCAGATACAAATTGCTTTCTGTGATATCCCAGTGCTCACAGTATCCCCAGACTCATTTTCTTTCAGTCTGTAGTGCACCCCATCTGGTTTTCTTTCCCGCCCCTGCATTTCACATGGTTAACTTGAGACTTACAGTCCTAGGGCCATGTCCAGAGGTGCAGGTGCCATCATGAGCCTTCTGTGCATGCAGCAGCTCGCTCTGTGCTGCCAGAGGGACGGGGGGCTGGAGCCTTAGGAAATGTTGTGTGGTTGTCCACGGTAAGCAAACACTGCAAAAGCCTCTCCTTGTGTGTCTAATACAGGTTAGAGATGAGTATTTGACCCACTTCTACATGTCAGGCAAAGCACCTCCAGTATTTCAGGCCAGTGTGAGTGAAGGAAGTCCTTATGAGGCTAATATGCTGGCACAGCATCATTGATAACAGACTTTTCACCTAAACTGCCAATGCGTACTTGATTTTCATTCCTGGTAATCATTTTTTTCTCTCTCCTCTTCTCTCTGCAGCAGTAGTATTTCATAACTATGAACGGTAGTAACTATGGGGCCTCTGGCTTTAAAGGAAATGCTTTCCTCAGTGGGGAAATGCCCTCTGGTTCCACGAAAATAATGCATAACACACTGAAAAGCAAAACAAACACTCATCAGAGCTTCCTGCAGAAATTTGGGAACTTGGGTTCTCTATTATGTGTGTGTGTTTCTTTTTAAAGACTGATGAGGTTTAGCACAGAGGAAAATGGCCAGGGCAAGGAGTTTTTGCTGTTTGCTCAGTGTGCCTGCGAGAGAGTGTGAGAAGAGGTAGGGAGAGCCACTGGGCACGAGTGCTGAGCATGAAACCCACCCGTGTCCTTGGAGGTGGATGTTGTGCTGGAGGTGGGTGGATGGTGTGCTGGAGAGAGACGGATGGGGTGCTGGAGGTGGGTGGATGGCGTGCTGGAGAGAGGTGGATGTGTGCTGCAGAGAGGCGGATGGTGTGCTGGAGAGAGACGGATGGGGTGCTGGAGGTGGGTGGATGGCGTGCTGGAGAGAGGTGGATGTGTGCTGCAGAGAGGCGGATGGTGTGCTGGAGAGAGACGGATGGGGTGCTGGAGGTGGGTGGATGGCGTGCTGGAGAGAGGTGGATGTGTGCTGCAGAGAGGCGGATGGTGTGCTGGAGAGAGACGGATGGGGTGCTGGAGGTGGGTGGATGGCGTGCTGGAGAGAGGTGGATGTGTGCTGCAGAGAGGCGGATGGTGTGCTGGAGAGAGACGGATGGGGTGCTGGAGGTGGGTGGATGGCGTGCTGGAGAGAGGTGGATGTGTGCTGCAGAGAGGCGGATGGTGTGCTGGAGAGAGACGGATGGGGTGCTGGAGGTGGGTGGATGGCGTGCTGGAGAGAGGTGGATGTGTGCTGCAGAGAGGCGGATGGTGTGCTGGAGAGAGACGGATGGGGTGCTGGAGGTGGGTGGATGGCGTGCTGGAGAGAGGTGGATGTGTGCTGCAGAGAGGCGGATGGTGTGCTGGAGAGAGACGGATGGGGTGCTGGAGGTGGGTGGATGGCGTGCTGGAGAGAGGTGGATGTGTGCTGCAGAGAGGCGGATGGTGTGCTGGAGAGAGACGGATGGGGTGCTGGAGGTGGGTGGATGGCGTGCTGGAGAGAGGTGGATGTGTGCTGCAGAGAGGCGGATGGTGTGCTGGAGAGAGACGGATGGGGTGCTGGAGGTGGGTGGATGGTGTGCTGGAGAGAGGTGGATGTGTGCTGGAGAGAGACGGATGGTGTGCTGGAGGTGGGTGGATGGTGTGCTGGAGAGAAGGGATGGTGTGCTGGAAGGTCCATCCTTGTACCTCTTTGTTGTGCTTCTGAACACTTATTAAGTATGTTTGCACTGGTGGCCCATAAAAATCCCCAGTTCAGAGGACAGTTTCACCTTCTGTCAGGCTCTGTCAGGTGAGCACTGTGCTGTCCCATGCAAGCTGTACATTCACCCTTGGGCTGTGGAGCTTCCCCAGCTCCCCCTGACACCCAAATCCAGCGTCTTGTCCCTCCTGGGGCTGGTAAGGAAGCAGCCTGTGCTCAGAGAGCCCCAGTGGGGTTGGCTTCTGCTGGCCTCCTCAGATGCTTGAGGCCACCCCCCTCTCTGCTGGTGGGACTGCAGTGTGCTGTAACAAACACAAGAAGATATCTAATAAAGCAGAACTTACTGGAGAATCAAAGTGAATCCATACAGAAAATGTAGCTTGCCCTAAGTTGTCTGAATCCCATCCTTTGATATGGAAGTCTCTCTGGTGTCCCTGGAAGAGTCTCAGGCCTTGGGTTTTTGGCCTGGTGTCCACAGTTCAGCCCCTGGTGCCACTGAGACCCACCTCCTTCGTGGCTGTGCATCCCCGCATCTGACCTCTTGGAGCTCCCTCCATGAACTACCCATGCTTAGCCAACGTGACCCAGTTGTTCCTGCTCACCCAAGTCATAGGATTTCAGTGTTTGAGCTGGGGCTGCGTCTAGACAGTCAATTACTCTTTGCTCTCCTGTCTCTTAAGAAACTTCAGTGCGAATGCCTTCTTTGACCTTGCATGTATAATTATTTGTCTTCCCTATAAATAATGGATTTCTTTGTTGCTGGTTGGTGCTGATTCATTAATATTTTGTTACCTCCTTGAGTTTCAAACACCCTTACCATCTTTCCAATCTACTCTTGCACCAAAGCCTTGCTCCTTTGCATGCTTCCTAGCTTTTTTTCTCAGCTGGTATTTCCAAGTTTTCCGTAATCGCGTTCACTTTAAGTGTAGCTCCTCCACTGACAATATCTGACAACATTATCCCAGCTTAGCTTTTCTTCATGAAGAATGGAATGATTTGCAGAGTTTCCCCCTGCTCATGTCTTCAGACTCTGACAATTTCCTCTTCAAAAGTTCATCATCCTCATATTAAACCCAGGAATGTCAGTTTTGCCAGTTAAGGGAGAAGGAAAAACACTGCAAAGAGTTGCAAAGTGGAATGTGCACTTTGCATAACACAGAGTATTTTCCCAAAGCATTTAGTAGCAAAGCCCCGTGGAGAGCAAACCCATAATGAATCCAATGAGCATGTGGAGGATAAATTCCTAGAAGGGTTGCAATAACACTGACTCTGCTTCCCAGGTGATAGCTGACGGTCACGGTTCTTCAATTTTCCCCTTTGAAAACCTACCCGAGTCAGGTTAGCACTGCGGTTCTCGGGTAACCTCTCACAGCACACGTGTGCTTATGGGTGCAGGAGCAGCATCAGATGAAGCCTGGCACAACAGAACTCCAGCTTTGGTTAAGGCCCCCTCAGGCACTCCTCTAATTGAGACTCTTAGTATGGGTAATTAGCAAGGGTGCTAATTGTCCGATTTTAAGATCTCATCTTTCTCACACTGCAAATTGGCTGGTAGAGAGAAGAAAAGGCACAGGAACTGTCAGTACCTCTCTGCAGACAGCTCGCTGCACTTAAGGAAATAGTCTTTGAGAAGAGCAGAAAATTTACTGTAATCTGCCCAAAGGCACTATAGCAAAGTCAGCACATTGTGAAAATGATAGCAACCAGTACCCTTTTCTCAGGTGGGACAGGAATTCATAGTGTGCTTGTCGAGAGGAACTATGAACCTGGCAACAGCTATACCTCTCAGGTGGAGTCAAAAGGGCATGGGAATGGCTGCCCAGACACAGGGAAGGCAAGCGGGACACCACGCTCTCAGAACCCTGCTTTAGGAGCTTAGAAAGAGCCCCACATCTGTAATAGTACAATGCACCTCACAAGTGTGGGGAGGAAGGTCCTAGCCCCACATTTGCTTTGAGCCCCTTGCTCCACCCCTCTCCCTACATCTGGAAGAGTGAGGTGACCACTGGGGGACAGCAATAAAAGCACCTGGGTGCTGGGGCTGCATTGCCAGGGTGAAGGATCCAAGTGTGGTACATGCCAAGAGCCACAGTCTGTGTGCCCAGCAGGTATCATTCGGGATGGCCCAGGCTCCCCATCCTCTCTGTCCCCAGTGCCCTGAAGCTCAGTGAAGTGCAATCCATCCCTGCCTGTCATGGGGACACAGGGGCAGCATTGGGAAAATAAGCCAGAATTGGGTTGAAGTGATTGAGGCAGAGATCTCGCTAGCCCTGCACGCTGTGTAGCTGTTTACCACAGTGTGTGTGATGCATCCCAATGCCTGTAGCAGCTCATACCTGCTCACACCCTCCTCACACTGCAGAAATCAAGAAATTGGCTCTTTGTGGCTGTTTGCGGCAGTGCTGGGGTGTTTCTCGCATTGATGGAGTGCTGCAAAACCAGACCACGCTCTGCTGCTCCCTGTGAGTTAAAAGAAACTGAATTTTTTTTCTTGGGTTCCCTGGGATCGGGAGACCAACACACGGAGCACCCGGGATGCCTACCCTATGGTGCCAATGAGTCCTGGCAGATCTTGAGCAGGTTTTCCAGCAGCAGGCAGCCCTCCCAGCTTCACCCCACATGCAGCCTTGTCTTGCACAGAGCCTACCTCTGCTGTTGGCAGCTGCCTGTCCCAACAGCTCATGCTTTGATGGGACCAGTGCACGCTGGATGAGCTACTCGTGTCCACTGAGTCCTTAACCATAATTGATAGGTCAAAAATTATTTTCAAACATTTAAATTGACTTAAAACCTGCTAAATTTTTATCATCTGCTTTGACCACCCATTGCATACATCCTAAAATCCAGCCTCCTGCAATCCCTGCCTACCTCTTTCATATCTGTAGTAGGATTTCTGCAGCCTCTCCCTCCTTTTGCATCCCCGGTGTTTCTGTGCAGTGAGAGAAAGACAAGGCAGAGGTGCAGTGGGGATGCAGTGCCCATATTGCCATGTCAGGGAGCTGGGAGGCACCTGAGGCCATGCCCTGGCACGGGTCTGCCCTGGTGGGGGTTACACAGGCTGGACCTCCTCATGCCTCAGGTAGATGTGCTAATGCAGCAATGAGAGCTGGGGTTGATTGCCAGTGGCAAACGCTAATCAGATGTATCCCCATCAGGATATGGGATTTGCTCCCTTCTGGGCCTTGCTGCTTATTTGGGCTCTCCAAGGCTGTTGCTGTCTCCCACAATGTGTGCAGCCCCCATCTCATAAACTATGCAACTTGGAAGTCCCAAAACTAACAACTGTTGAAGTGATGAATACTTGGAACTGGTTACTGCTCACTGGGTCCACATCCTGCTCAGACTTCTGGTGGCCAGCTGGTGGCTGGTTCCCATAATCTCCAGGGATGGTGGGAACAGTTCATTTTTATTCCTTCTTCTCCTTATGCTGAGAGGTCGGTGGGCTGATGCAGGGTGAGTAGTGCAACACTGTCCTTTCGACACGAGCTGTGTGAGAATGGGACTGTACATGTAGTCTGCTGCCAGACAAATAGCCTGGTGTCTTGGGAAATAGCCTTCCATCGATGTCCGCAGCTGGCTGGCTGGTCTGAAATGCTGATGTTTGCATTGTTTACAGGAGGGCCCAGCTGCAGATTTCAATTTCCCCAGATTTAGGGTATTTTGGATCTGTGGCTTTGGTTTGGCCTAGTGTTCAGAGGTGGAGACCAGTTGTTTTAAGTGGAGAGCTGAGTTCACATGATAAATCCACTTCCCACAGTACTGTGCAGTAGCTGGATTAATCCAGTCTGTTTATGTACAAAATTCCCAGATTTCAAAAGCAGTTTGTTCCATAAACTATGGAATTTAAAAATCCCTATTTCTTACAAATTTGCATTCTTTATCTTCTGCATCTCCACTGAAACAATCCCTGTTCCTCCACCATGTCCCCTATGGTGTCCACCATCACTTCGTATCTTCAGCTCCTTTACAAGTCCCCACATTCCTCTAACTTTCAGTTGTCTTCCACCTTATTACAGCTCTAACCTTAGCTCTTTTCCAAGTTTTCACTTCCTTGATCGTAACATCCTCTGGCAGCTCCTGTGATCTCTTCCCTCGGGAAATCTGGTTGAAAAGCAAAATCAAGGCTATACTCTTTAACTGGATCAAAACTGTATTTTTACCATTTCTGCAAATGTGGCAGAGTGGGTTTTTCTGGAAACTAAGCACCCTTCAGAAGTCTTTGAAAGGCCAAGCACCACCCAGATCTGGTGCTACACCACTGCAGTGGGGCCAGAGCATCTTCTGCCATGTCCAGACCTCAGACTGCAGTGTCGGGCACTAAAACCATGCTCACCTAAAACCATGCTGCCATCACCAGAGGGTGTTCCTGCATTTTCCCTGGTTCACCTGCCCCAGAGTGCTGTGTGAGCAGTCCTAAGGCCATGCCACGTGTTGGAGCAGCTCACTGCTCCCTTTTGGGGCCAGTACAGGGGTGATGTTCAGGCAGCATAAACCTGCCCTCCAGAGCAGGGGAGGCCATGACACTGTAAATAAGCTTCTACACCCTATTAGCTCCATGTAGTGCCAGGAGATATCAGCCCTTCCCTGTTAATACTCTCTGTTCCAGAGCATATTTCATCAGTGCCACTGGATGCCTCTTTCCTAACAGATGACACCCAAGTTAACCCAAACTCCCTCACCTTCCATTAAGCAATGCTATCATATTAAAAGAAAACAAATGAGGGGAAAAAGTATCCCACTTCTGGCAGTTTGTATCAAGATATGAAGACAGATTTCCAGGCAGTTGTGTGCACAGGGGCTGCAGAGTGATGTGGTGTGCAAGCCAGTGCTGTCAAAGTGGGAGGCAACAGTGTCAAAACTATTGATGACGGGAGCTGTGCTCACACAGGGGAGCAAATCCTTCCTGGTGCAAGTCCAGGTGCCTCAGAAATGTTCTCAGCCTGTACCTCTTTCCCTCGACTTTGGACCAACTTGTTTTTTCCTTTCTTCTTCTACAAACCGCAGGAGGCTCATCCAAAAACCTGTCATCTGTTTTAACAAAAGGGTGAAATAAACATCCCGGCATCATCCTCGGCAACCTGCCACAGAGAAACTGCTGCAAGATATGACAAGACGAATACTGCCTTTAAACATGATACGAGGAGGAAACGAGTGACGCCCGCTTGCAAGAAGCGGCGTCAGGGCCCCACAGAGCTGATTTGCTGGTGACAGGATGGGGTGCCAGCGTGGCAGTGGGCAGGGGAGGGCTGGGGGGGTCACCCCCCCTGCACAGCCCTGGCAGCTCTCCCTGGGAAGCAGCACGTGCTCCTTGTGACCCAAAGGGTCTGTTGGTCATACCGAGGGCCCTGTCTTGACCACCCCTATCAAACTGGGATGAATTTTTGTTGGCCTGAGTGGATAGCACCAGCGTGGCTCTCCCAGGTGGTGTGGAGACAGCATCAGGGCAGCTGCACCTTGCTTTGTTAAATTGGCTATAAAAAGGCTGATTTAAAGGCCAGCTGATTCAAAAAAAAACCAAATGTGATGCCAGTGGATCTAGATTGAGGCATGAGGAAAAGGCTGAAGAAAACTTGCTGAAGAAAACCGGTAAGAGAGAGAGGGCCTGGGGGGAAATAAATGCACTAGAAGGGATGAGAAGAAAGCGTGGTGTGCAAGACTGCTGGTCTGGAGGCCTTTCAGCCTTATAAGGGATCTGCAGGTGCCCCGTCCCCGGCTGCTTGGCCTGCAGGGGTTTGGTGCAGAGGTATATCCAGGCATTGGCAGTGGGTGACTGTGCCTCCTGGGCATGTGGTTTAGGGGGTGCTCTGGTGGCTGAGGTGTCCACCGAGTTACCCTGCTTGGGTCGGCTCTGTGCTGTACTGCTGCACTTGCAACCAGTGGCTCCTTCTAGAGCAACAGCACAGCATGTGAAATGCACTACAATGTTGTCATTTAAAGATGATCTACGGTATGTCCTTCCAGTTCTTTGCTTTTAAAGCTCCTCACTCTCAGGGACCCACCATAAAACACAAAAAAGTAGCATGCTCTTCCTGGAGAGGCTTGAGTTATTTCAACTCTGAGTCTCTGATCTCAAAAGCACATCAGAGAAATGTACAAAGGATGTAGTATTTTTTGTGAGAGATATGATCTAAGCATAGATAAAGCATAACTAAAAAGATGACATAACAGGAGGCTAGAGGGAAAGGCACTGAGGTGTTATATTGATGGGTACTGCAGCCTTTGCTAACTTTGTGAAGGTTAGTGATGATGATTCTGTATGTAAGTGTCTATATAAGTATGTACACATGTACATATGTGTATATACAGCCACTCCTCTAGCTCTAGTTGCTAAAAATTCATCCCATAAATAATTTGAAGTTAAAAAGTTTTATGTGATGCTTGATAGTCAGAGGGCATAAAGAGGAAAAGAGGATGGAAGAGGAAGAGTTTTCCGTGGCCACCTTGTTTCCCCTTTGAGCCCTCCAAATACTCCTCAACTGTGTATATGAAAATGGCAGCTCATGCAAACTCTTACATGTATTCTACGAGCTTGAGTCCCTGTCTCTACCAGTTCATTACAGGACATTATCTGCACTGAGGGTAAAAATGTGGCCTGGGACGTGTAAATCTTTGGCTTTCATGGTACCTGTCATTAGGTTTGTTAGCTCGCAGCAAACCTTGGGTAGCTCTTATAACCATGACTCGTTACAAAAATATTCTTGTTGTCTGGAGAATGGGAGAAATCCTTGGCTATGTTTCTGCCAGGAGTTCTAATAATTAATTATTTAATCTTTAAGAGCACTTAGATGTTTGGATACCTCTTGATAGAATCACGTATCCCCTTAGCTGTCAAACCACAATAGCACCTTTTCAGCCCTGCTGGCGATGCAGTGAAAGATAGTAAAACATCCCTACTGCCTGAACACACTGAGTGACTGGCTCTACCTTTATCAAAGCAAACCACAACAGGTTTCACTACTTGAATGAAGTAAAGCCTGAAAGGAGATATGAAAAAGAGACAGTGAGGAGATTAATGCTAGGCTTGATGGAAGACTTCCCAGCTGGCTGCTCCTGCCCAGAAAGTCCCTTAGAAAAGAGAATTAGTGGGTTTTATGCACATGTTGGCAGCATTGCTTCACCTGATGCCATCCATGCTGTCCTCCCCTCCCACAGATCTGAATGTTTTCTGTTCATAGTTACGTAGCCTGGCTCACCCTTTCTTTTGTGGCTGCATGGATGGGCTTGTCTTCAGTGTACTGCAGAGGTAGAATAAGGTGGGGGAAGCAGACAATACTAAAATGTCACTGCCTGTCTGAATGGCTGTACAGCTGTGGGAAGGCCTGTAGCCTGTGTGAAAATCTGTGGAGCTCAGCAATCCAGCTCAGTGGCACAGAGGGACATTCCCATGGGCACTGCTGCCGAGTGCGCTGGGGCAGCCCATGTCGGGCAGGAGGTCAGGCTGGGTGCTGAAGCAGCCAACCTGAGCCACTTGCTCAATAATCTCTAGTCCCTGTTGGCAAAGGGTGACAACGCAATGCTCCTTACTCCTGGCTGGAAGCGATGGTGGTACAGTGCCACCACAGGAGACCTCTGCTTTGTGCTGCCATGTGATACTCGGAGCAATGCAGGCTGTGTTCTCTTTTAGAACAGGCAAGAAACTGCAGATCAGTATTTTGAAGCAAAGTTGGATTTAAGTACAAGTCAGACATTGTGAACTTCAGCAGACCTGAGTTTGACAGTATCTTAAATTCAGGGATGGATCTGTTCTGGACCTCACAATAGTTTCTGTTCCTTATTTACTCTTTGGATGAATTGGATAAACTGAGATCATCCTATTTAGATTTTACCACTATAAAGAGGCACAAAATCTGAAGCTTTTCATCCAGACCAGGCTTTGATGTCTTCAGATATATTGAAACCCGGCTTTAATCTGTTTCTGGTTTTGCAGAATTATAGGCTAACTGAGCTTGCATAAACCCAATACCCAAACTCTTCATCTCATATTGGTTTCCATTACCTACCTTAAAAGTGGGCTATTTTTTAAAGTCGCATTAACACACAGCTTCAGTTACATCCTGTTAATAACTAATCACTTAATTATGACTTTGTGTGAGATCCCACCCCACCAAAGATTGGCATTTAAAGGATTATGCCTGCAGGGGTGAGGACAGTTCAGTTTCAGAGCTGTATCTTCTTGGTGTGACTGTTCCTGACTGATGGTGAACAAAATTGTATTGTGAAATACATGTCCTTATTGGAATTGCTGTTAACTTCATAATTGCTCTGTAATTACTAAAGAGAGAGTATCTTACACTTCTGACAGCCAGGTGCATGTATTGCTTAATCTGTCTCCATTATTGACTTGGCTCAGTTCCTGCGGGAGCATTCCTATTCTCTTTCAGTTGTGCAATACCAAAACTGACTAAATGGCGTGTCTGCTGTTTTGTTCCTGCTTTGGAGCTAACAACAGGAGCAAACAGAGGTGAACTTTGGAGAAGCTGAAGAGACTGCTTGGTCCCAAGCTGGGATCAGGGCATGTCACTCCTGCCGTGAGTTCCATCGCTTGACAGGCAGCATTGCCAGGAGCTGAGCAGGCTAACAGGAGAGAGGTTAAGGGTCTTCTGGACATCTTCAGGCTGAAATTTGGGTTAAAAAAAAGTTTCATCTCAAACTTTGATTAAGAGCGGGACAGCAATGAGACAAACAGTGAGTTGTCAGCAGCTTCAGAAGTGATTCCTGCCCTGGGGGAAGTGCCTTTCATCTGTTTTGCTGTATGCTGGGTCAGAGCTTATGCTAAAATATCACAGATTGTCAGCTTTGTCTGTGGCTTTGGGAATATTTCAGTGGCCTACGCTGCATGCACTGGCATTCTAATAGAGCTTTATGAAAGGGCTTTTTTGGTGTAATCCATCAACAGATAGGCCCAGGGAGAAAGAGAAGGAGAATCCAGCGCCTCTCCCAAGTGAGGCAGCAATGAAGATGCATGCATTAAGCATCCTCCTATCCTTTTGGTACACCCAGCATCGCAGGGTCTTTAAGGATCTCATCAAGCACACTGCAAGCTGGATGAGTGTCCTGCCTGACAAAAGCTTTTCTTAATACTGTTTTCACTTGTAGAGAATAAAGGTCTTGTCTTGTTCCTTCCTGTATCTTTTTTTCCTGAGGAATAAATGTTTCTGGAATACATGACCAAGGAACAATAATCTCATGGGTTTCTCATTGCCAGTTTTTATTGACAGTGCAGCAGGAATCAGTGAAACAGGTTACTACAGACCTAACTTGCTTGTTACACAGGTGAGAGCCATGCAAAGCTCTGATCAGGCAGAATTTTCTCCCAGGACTGTTGTCACGCATCCGAGGCCACCAATAGTGTTTGGCTCCCATGCAGCAGGACCTGGAAGGTGCTTTTATTAACATCCAGCTGTGAGTGGCTGCTGCTTGGGGCTGTGTGGGCCCAGCATCTTTGTTCCTTGCAGCCCAGGCTGCCCGTGGCCTATTTTCTGGGCTTGTTACTGAAAAGTCTTGCACCTCTGGCTGACAAACTGGCTGCACGCTCCCCTCCGCCAGGATGATGAAGTCCCCCTTGGGCTGTGGAGATAAAAATCACCTCTTTTTGAAGATGTTTCAGTGTCATCTTTCTCTTCAGTCACTGTTTCAAGGTCAGATGGTGCCAGCATGCTCCCTTGTCCTCTATGGACTGTAAGCACATGAAGCATCTGGCTTCCCCTTTCCCAATTCTCGATTGTCTGCTTACCCACATAAAGTAGGGGGACTCCTTCCACTCCTCCAAGAGCAAAGAGTGTACTTTGTATTATAATAGGTGGACTTTTCAGTTGCCACAGCTTCCCTTTTCCCATTTCCTCCCTTGTTAGTACCTGTTTTCCTCTGAGAAACTTCCTAGACATGAGAGACATAGCAAAATACCACCGTGTTTCAGGACGTGCTGCAAAACACCAGAAGGGGAATTTTTAACGTCAGAAAGCAGTTATGTCTTCAAGGCCTTGCAGTCAGTACAGTTCTAGGAACTGCTTTGAACTGGAGAATATGAGATTTTTTTTT
This sequence comes from Calidris pugnax, assembly GCF_001431845.1. Classification (NCBI taxonomy): domain Eukaryota; kingdom Metazoa; phylum Chordata; class Aves; order Charadriiformes; family Scolopacidae; genus Calidris; species Calidris pugnax. The sequence goes on from NW_015090922.1 coordinate 25,068,906, forward strand.
TTTTTTTTTGAGTGACTCATGCATTTTATAGATTACCAGTTTTGCAGCCTTGGAGGCTGATAAGTCGGTCCACAGAGCAGGTGCAGCAGGCGCCCTGTGGAGGCCTTACTGTGCACGCAGGTACTTTGCTTCAGTGTTGCTGCAGGGACACATGGCTGTGGGGATGCTCTTGACTTCTAATTCTGCACTTGACATCAAGTTCTATGATTCCATGACTACTCAACCCCACTGCTGTGCTTGCTGTAGGGGAGCTCCCAGGGCTTTAGGCTGGACATCTGTCTATATGGGCATGGGGAGACTGGAGAGAACAGTCTTAGTGGGAGCAGTGAAGAGAAAGCTGATGTGGGGAGGCTGGAGGATGTAGGAGAGACCTGTGCAGAAGCAGCTGTGTGCCGTGGCATGGAAAATTGCATTCCACGTGCCCACAAGTACACTGTGATGGGACCTGAGTGTGCCCGGGGAGGCAATGAGCTCTGCCCCTCAGCACGCCAGTGTCTGAAGGGAAGCTGGAAAGGACTTTACATACAGCCTGCTTTGTGCACAGTGTGTTGTTATTGCTCCTGTACCTTCCTTCCCTTCCAGCAAATTTATGACTTCTTGTAAGACTTTTGCCAGTAAATGGAAGTGGAAGGGGTGGGAAGTTGAGAGAAGATATAAAATGCGGCATGACCATGCTTTATTAGAAAGTTACTAGATAGTTATTGTTTCAGCTTGGGGTTAGTGCCTGAATCTAAGCGTGACTTTGCAGTAATTTACAACACACTAGCTTTTGGAGCTGCAACACTCTTTATTCTTTTTCTCTGGCTGTGACATGCTCCTAAATATCCTCCTTTCAAATACCATGTCCAGGTGCTTTCCGAACACATGCAGAGCAAATGTCAGGCCTGGTTCTTCTCCAGGAAAGCAGCGTGGACCCTTGGTTCTGTCATCAGCCAGATGAGAGTCATCTCCTTTATGCCTGCTCCTATTCCCAGTCCCCTCTGGAGCACATTTTCTCCCAGATGCTTGGTTCCCACTGTAAATGAAGTACACATAGGAGCATTTTTAATAGGTTCCTGACAAACTTTGGTCCCACAGCTGGGCTAAATGATGGTAGGAGGCCTCCCTCTCCCTGGGTACTGTGCCCCATGCCGTGCGTCTCGGCATTGCCTGGCAGTGACACACCTCCTGGTATCAGGATGCACCTTGGCCTCGGAAAATATGAAAGGCCTCATCCTGCAAACCTTTGCAGGCAACACTTTCTTTATAACTTTTTTTTATAATGTTTGGAGGCAGGGGTTTGTGTGGTAGTGGGAAGATGGCACCCATTTGCTGCTGCCTCTCGATTACCTTGAGGCAAGTTAGCCGCGTTGTTGATTAACTGTGCACTAAAGCCCAGCAATTACAGAGCCATTATAGATATGCCATTGTGTACATCCTTATGTTTATGACTTCATTCTTTCCTAACCCCCTTTCTCAAAGGCAAACACACTGAACACGCGGTGTTCTTGCAGCCAGGGCTGACACAGCCTTTGTGTGACCTGCCTTTCTCCTGAATGGGACATGCCCTCCTGTCTGCTATCTGCCCGTCCACCCTGGGTCTCAGGAGGATGCCTGGGACTGAGAGACCTCGGGGAGATGCCTGTTGGTGTGGATGGGCACGGGCTGGGGTGGCAGAGGACCTTACCCATGCCACCATGAGCACTGCACGCTTTGGTGCAAACACCGGCCAGTGGTTGCTGGGGCTCCCCAAAACCGAAGCAGGGTTTGCTTTTGGGAAGGAGGGTGTAAGAGTAGATGCTATCCCACAACTGCTGAGCGCTGGTGGCAGAGGAAGAGTGGAGTAAACACACCCCGGGCAGAGGTGGAGGCTGGGGCCTGTTGTTTAGTGGTGACGGATGCTCCCTGCACAGAGGCCTGGCAGAGCACAGTGCCGGGATCGGCAGGCATGCCATGGAGCTGTTTTATCTCCCCTTTGTCTGGGAGCTGGCAGCCCGTACACGTGTGATACAGGTCGGGCCAGTAAGGGGAAGAGCCACCTCTTCCCCCTGCTCTCTGCCTGCTGCGGCAGGGGCAGGTTGGCTGTCAGGAGCCAGGGACTGGGGTGCAATGGTGTGTGGGGTCATGATGTCGGCTGTTGGGGGAACCGGTGCACATCAGCTCGCAGAGCTGCTCCCAGTGTTTTCTCATCAGCCGGCTGATCTATCTCTTAATGAACATGCTATATTGGCACAGTGGTCAAATGAATGCAGACAGCATTGGGAAATGCGCCTTGACTTCAAGACAGCTGGAGATTTAGCATGGTTCACAGAAACACCCATCGCTGAGAAAGTATTCATCAAATCAACCAGCCACTTGTGCTAGTTTAACACTTCCACTTCTGGCCGGGACAAGGAAGTGCCAGTTCCTTGGGGAAAACAAGTGAGCAGGCTCACCCAGGTGTATCTGAACCGTAGGAGGAATTTGGCTACAAACCGGTTATGATTCAGCCTGAGGAACCCATTCCCTCAGCATTCATGCTGGCTGCAAGTGGCCGAGGTCAAAACCCCCAGTGACAGCAGACAAGGGACTTTTGGCAGGCTTGGGGGAGTGCAAAGGAGAAAAGGGGAAAGATAAATCCAGACCTAGATTTTGCAATCCTTTTCAAAACCCAGAGCCAAACATCGCTGAGCTGGGGGATACCGTGGGTACAAAGTTCACCTCTCAGGCCTGTCTCCCATGCTTTTCTTTTTACCCAAAGGTTTGCCACTGACCTTGCAAGCAGAAAATAAACTTGACAACATTGACCCCAGCAAGTCTCTGTGCATGTGGCAATAGCCCCCTGTGTGTACCAGCAGGACTGCAGCACTTGGGAAAAATCGGTTTTGGCACAGGCCGAGGCTGGAAGGCCCTGATCTTGGGAAGGGGAACAGCACTGGCTGTGCTTAGTGCCAAGCTTAAACCATTGCTGCCACTGGAGAGGTGGCCAGGCCAAGGCCAGGGGGGCTTCAGAGGGGCATAGATCCTTAGAAAATCCTCCTTTCTTCTCCCTGGAGCTGTGCACTGCAGCGGGTGCAGGCCAGCAGATGTTTCACTGGCAGTAGCTTTCTTCCACGGTCTAAAATTCCCAAGTTCAGCCCTTCTTTCTCCCTTCTCTCCTTTGCAACTAAAAAACCATAATCCATCCACTCCCTAATATCTAGACATTTTTGGGAGTTGTAGAGTTAACAAGGTGGATTTTGAAACAGACAGAGTGTAGTTTGAGCCCGAAAAAAAAGCAGAAAATACAGGACTGAATACTGAGTGCAGCTTTCCTGTGGCACATCCTCACCTGCATCAGGGCACCCTCCTGTCAGAAGGAAACACTCCTGCCCAAAGCATACACTGACACCCTCTCCCTTTGCAAGCAGAATTAATCATACTTATGTGCCATATTCCATTTTAATTTTTATTGCACGGTCCAAGATTAATGGTTAATGTAGTACATCTCCCCGTCTCCACTCCCATTACAATGGAGTGCTTTGAATAACTATTAACTTCGCGGTTAACTGAAAGAAAATTGTTAATCATCTACAAGCTTATGTTGCATAAAAATCATTCTCTGTAACCTTCTCCCGACTGTGGGAGAGCCCTTTCCTCAACGCTGACCTTCAACGACACCTGCTACCTGCAGCCTGCAAAACACCAAAGATCATACTACACGGGCTTATCTGCTAGCCAAGGTCATAAACTACGTGAACCGGTGGAGCACAACTTCTGTTTCTTGGTGTTGATCCAACATCCAGCTCTCCTGCTAGCAAAGATACGGTTGTTCCCGGTCCTCAGAAAGCACCTAATGAGTGGGTTTTTTTGTGGATTGGTTGCTTTGTTTGGTTCTTTTTTTTTCCAAGTCAGCAAGTTATGGCTAATCTGCAGCGCGCTGGGTGTTGCTGGGACACACGCTGTGGCAGTACAGCCTGTCCTTCCCCCTGCACAAGACGTGTGCAGCCAGGCACGTGTGTGTGTGATTGTGCTGCGGTTCAGTGGCAGGGTTAGGGCTGCCTGCCCCAAGGGACCAGCGCTCCCCCGGGCATCCTGAGGGGGTGTGTGTGTGGTGGCGTGCTCCTTGGGAATTAGGCATCCCCCTATGGCGCAGAAAAGCCTGCTGGCACCGCCAGCGTGGGGTGGCAGCTTCTGCTGCTTTCTGCCTCCCCATGGAACTGCTGGAAGCAGCTGAGGAGCTCGGCTGCAGAGGTGCAGGCTCCCCATCAGGAGGTTCCGTGCAGGAGGCTTGCATCCAGCCCTCCCTTCAGGAAATAAATCACCCACTGTTTGTGAAGTAGGAGGGAAGCACTTGGGACGGTGAAAGATTAGCCTGTTAGCCTCGCAAAACTCCCCTTCTGGCTGTAAAGATGGACTGCGGATGTTGTGTTTTTTAGCTCTTTAAATGATTATTTCTGTGCCAGACTTATTAGGCAAGGTATTGTTGGGATCTTGGCAGGGAGATAAATGCGGCTGCAGGCTTTGCAGTCGTTCCTCTCCGCATCTGGTCACTGTCAGGCCCTCAGCTAATAGGCCGAGGACTGTGTGCTACAGTAAACAGCCTCTGCAGCTGCTAGGGGCTAAATGTAACTATATATTGCTCCAAATACAAACATTTCCACATTAGGCATTGCGTGTCCTCCCCCAGCACGGAGCTGCAGCCATTGACCTCGGGAGCCTGCACTGCATCAGCTCACCCCGGCTTCTCCTTGGCCAGCAAATCCTGTCTCTTTTTAAGGCTGTGGCTCTCGAAAGTGAGAGCAACAACCCGAGCTCGGGTCAAGCGTAACGTGGCCAAGCATTGTGCAACCTCCTGCACGCGGTCCCAGGGCCGAATGGCCAGGAGCCATGGCGTGGCTGAGGCAGGAGTCTGACAAGGAGGGACTTGCTGGGGATAGGGGTGGTAAGCAAGGTGGGGAGAAACGGGTGGTCCTGGGAAGGAGGGAGCTGTGGCAGGAAGGGTTTTGGAGGAAGGAAGAGATAGCTCCAGGATCTCCTAGGACTTTCTAGACATCTCTGGCAGGGCCCTCTTAAGCACTGCAGAGAGGTGGGCAGGGGCTCGGAGCCCCTCTGGGCTCTTGCTTGGGCCTCAGGCAAGTTCCTTTGCATGCAAACCTGAAGCCCTGTCTGTGCAGGTGTCCCAGTACAGTGCTCAGCTTCCTCCCCTCTTCTTCCTCCCCTGCCATTTGCTTCCATCTGCTGTCCAGGGCTGGGAGCCTGACTGATTGCAACGAGGTGTTTGCTAAACTTGTCTCCTGAGAAAGACAACCAAGTCTCATCAGCTGGAGCCTTTGGCCACCTCTGTGATAAAAATAAAATCAACTTCCATCCAGCATCTGCAGGAGCACTCACTCGCGCCCGAGGGGAGTCCATGAGCAGAAGGGGTTTGGCATAACTCTGTTCTGGTCTTGCCTGTTCCCCAGTTGCCACAAAGGTCCATCCTCCTGTGCCGGCTGAGGTTAACTGGGTGGATGACAGGGTTCAGGGGGGCTTTTGCCCCCACACAGCAGCTGGCTGTCTGACAGCAAACTTCCCAGGAGGCTTTTCCAAGACCCGGCATTCAATGTGGCAGGTCTGCCCCGGAACACCAGCCCCTGGTTTGGAAATTCAGCTGACCGGGCCCTGCTTAAATATGTTCTGATTAATTAAGTGTTAGCCCGTTTACATCAGCCCTCCAGCCTGCTTGTCCGCTGTGCAGCAAACTACTGCTCAGCGCTGCGGGGAAAGAAAGACGCCTTTTGCTGTTTGGCTGACTCCCGGCTGGATCAGCTGGCCAGGTGCACGGCCAATTTCCATTGCCGCTTTGAAGCTGAGAAGTATTTTGAAAAGAATAGAGCCTTTAGCCCCGTAAGTAAAAGCCATTTATCTTAGGATGAAAAAGTGCTGGCATGGAAAAATTCCAATGCTATGAAAGTCTCTTTTCCTGAATGTCTTGGATACTTGCTGGATTAGGTTCACTGGTAAGGAGCTCGGAGTTATGAATGTCTCTTTTACAGAAAAGAGCTGCAGAAGGAAAAGGCAAGCACTGGCATGCTTGTAAGTGGGACAGAGCGAGATTCCCCATGGACTAGACATTTCTGAGATTGCTTTTAGAGGTACGGTCAGTAATGCTGCAGCGAGCCGAGGTGGTAGTAAATACCCTATTGTAACCATAGCCGTTACTGTTTCCCAAGGGTATAGTATCAGCAGAATACCTTATATAAACAAAAGCAAAGCTCTGTTGCCTTTGCTCTGCATGGCTGTTTAATAACACTTTGTGCTCCATACAGAGAGCGTCAGAGTGTTTTATAGACGCTAATGAAATTAGCCTCACGATGCTCTGGTGAGGTAAGGATGTGTTATTAGCCCTTTCCCTGGGCTGAGCATGCGTGTGGTGCAGGACTCCCAGCTACGTGGGGTGCATGCGCCTGTGCTTTCCAGCAGGAGACACCCCGGTGGGATGGGACCTTCTGCAGCCCCTGGTCTGCTCCACCACTGTCCCTCCTGGATGGTTTCTGCTGCCTGGCACCGAGGGTGGGTGCAGGAGGAGGTGGCAATGGCAGCAAGCATGCTGCTGTGTCACCCTCCTGCAAGGCACAGGCTTTACCCTGGGTCAGAGCAATTTTCCACCACCCAAGGTCTGCTAAGCAGAGACAGAAAACTACGATTCTCCTCTTGGTAGCTCAGGGTGTCTCTGCTGAATTTCAGGACCTTATGTCAGCTTGTAGTGGTTGAGCTCCAGAACTTTTCCTGCAGCCAGTGACTCCAAACAGCAGCCTGGATAGCGGGGATGCTGGAGGGGAACATGTCTCGCTTGCATGGCTATGACCTCTTTGGGTGAAAGATGGGATGTTCGCTGCAGTTGTGCAATGATCCTGCCGTTCTCATGCACAGTAGCCCCAGTTTTGTCACAAACATCAGCGTTGGCCCTGGGGTTGTTATTGGAGCTACCACTGATGCTTTGCTTTAAATAGATCCTAAGCAAACCTCTCTGTTTGTTTTTCTTGACATGGTACTGACTGGTGCTTTCCAAGAAACAAGGGAAAAAAAGCTGGATTCACAGTGGTGACTTTGACTCCATCTGGCAAAAGCAAACTGATCTCCTAAGTGAGAAAGGCACAGCCATGAAGAGGAAAAGTAAACGGGTCACTGCGAGAAGCAGCCTGTTCCTTCTGACCCAGTGGCTGCAAAAATCTCACTGGTGCTTGCTTAGAAAATCCCTCCATTTTAGGATTTGCTCTGTCACAAGAATACCAAAGGGCTTTCCAGATACATGAGATCTGCATATGGAGTTTCATAGTGGATTTCATAAAGTTTGTTGCACTTTACCCCACTCTGCTAGGTAAATATTTTGCTTCCAAATCATTTACCTTTCTGGGTCGCGTGGCCTGTGAAGCTGGTATGCTTGTGCCCGTTGCAGGGGTGAATTCCTGACAGAGTGGACTGAGCAGCAGAGGGGAACAGGAGATGTGCCAGGTGCCCCCCATCTTGTCCCGCCATAGTGTGCTGCATTCCCCCTGTGGATTCTGCAGGGTTGTGGTGGCATGGGAGCTTGGAGGAAGGGCCAAAACCTTTCTCCAAGTTAGGCACTTGTTTTGTAGCTCTCTGGTGGGAGGCCTGGACTTGGGGCAGCTCAGATGGATACCCCTGGAGGTCTGCATCTCCTAGAGCTCAAGGGGAGCTACCGTGCATCCTGGGGGAAGAAAATCCTGGGAGCCCCTCAGAACCTTTCATATATTTTCTTTGCTGTGTTACTGTCTTCTGGCTGGAGGTTCAGCCAGCAGGAGCCCAAGAAACTGCCCTGCCTGCACAGTACTAACACACAGGACATTGAAAATGGTACCAGTGATTCAGAGTGGAAGAAAAATGCCACACTCAGGCTTGAGCCCTCTTATGAAATGAAGGGATGAAAATAGCACTTCTTAGCATCGCCTCCATAATCTGACTCGCTGCACCCTCCTAAAGTTTTGTTGGCTGGAGTCTGCCTGCAGCGCTGCCTGTGCTCTGTGGCTCCACAGGGCTCTCTGCCTGGCTGGCGTTGGGCTGCTGGGGTACGGCTGCCAGGGCAAGAGGCAAAGCCCAGTGCTCAGGGCTTCAGCCCTGGTGAGTCACCAGCGTTTGGCCAGCAGTGAGCTCAGGCTGCAGCTTTTGGGTAGACCCTTCTGAGCCTTTCCCTCCAACCGCTCACAGGCGCTTGGAGATGTGGTCTGGTTTGTCTGGGAACGGCTGTTGAACCTGGGCTTTTCTACCAGTGGGAAGGCTTTGTGTGAACTGCTGTGATCTGCTCAGGTTTAGATCTGAGGCAGGGGGGCTCCTGACAGGTTTTACTGCTGCTGGTTGCAGCCAAGCTGGGAGAGGCAAGAGCACACAAAGATGCAGTGAGGACTCAAGACGGTGCTTCCCTCTTCCTCAGCCAGAGGTCTGAACCCTTCTTGAAGCGGCCACTCTGACTAGTCCACATCTGAAATCATGAACTTTGCTTAAGGAAGTCTAGTCTTGGGGAGAACTCTCTGCTTCAGAGGTAATTATTTTCATCATGGGCAGAGCCAAATCCTATATTGCAACACAGGCTGAAACATGGATGTACTTGCAGGCTTCATCAGGTCTGGATCTAAATTTTGTGACTGGTTCTTTCTTAATGACTGGCTGGACCACACACTCTTGAAATCCAAACTGTCCATCTCCTGAAGTTCCACCTCTGGAGAGAAGTTGCCAACAGCATTACCTATACATGGCACATCGGGTGGGCTTCTCATTGTGGGGGTGGTGAAAAACGCAGTTTAATTTTATTTTACGGCTATGTTCACACATCTTATTAGGCATACAAGAAATGCCAGGGAGAGCTCAGGCCAGGTTTTTTGTCTGTGCCAGCCAGTGAGCTGTGGAGGGAGCTTGAGGCTCCTGGGCAGGCTCTGCCCTGCCTGCTCTAATTAGAGCAAAACTCAAGTTTGAGGGATGCTTCTACAAATTCTGTTATCACAACATGTAACATTGCCAACAGTCTTGATATGTAGGTAGAAAACCCATCTTCATCTGAGCTGACTTCTGGCTTTTTGTAACACTCCTTAAAATTTGGGCTTTTTATCATCTGAATGATAAGGTTCTGGTACTTACCGCTTGGGTTTTTTTCTCCTGCCTGTAGTGCCCGGAATATGTGTTAACAGTCTATTGATGGAAATGATAATTAGGGGATTTGTCATGAGAAATGAGCATGAACTTTTCAAGCTGTCAGTCAAGAAAAGGTTTTTTACAGTCAACTCTTGATTATCCGTGGGTGCATTATCTGAGCTGCAGATTAGATGTGCCATGTTTAAAAAACTCAGAACTCTTTCAGAGCCATTATAAAGTATAATGCACAGCTTTTTTTTTTTCTTTTTATTTATAACCCCATATTGCATTTTAAACTTGCTTTTTCAAAGGTAAAGGCATTAAAGCGCTACATTCCTGAGGCCTTATTTACATGTATTTTGTATTATTTGTTTTGCCTTTCTTTTTTTGTCCTCATTACCCGGATACTGAAAGCTGAGCATATCTGATTATAGCATCTGTGGAGGAGGGCATGTGACACGGTAACCTTTCCCCAGCTGTTTTCTTTTCTTCTGGTGCTGCATAAGAGTTTCTGCAGTGTGATGCTGCACAGCCAGATGGGCTGGAGAGGAAGAGGGAGCTCTGTGCTATGGAAAAAAAATATAATAATATCTATACCTGAAGGAGCATGAGTGAGTGACAAACAGCTGAAAGTGAAGGGATGTCTTGGAAACCATTTGTCAGGCTGGAGAAGCGGCGGCTTGTTAAAAACATGCCTGTTCAGTTAAAAGGATGAATTGACAGACGAAGGCTCAGTGCAAATTCAGCTGCCATCACTTCAAAAGCCCTCACAGCTGAATCAGCAAATTTCTGTTTTCATACATAATGGATGCAGCCAGCGTGCCATTATGATGCCCACAACAAGACTTGTGTTAAACTCCTTAAATTAGCTGTTTATGATAGTCACACTCTATAGCTGTAGCATGTTTTTTCCTGGGCCTCCTTCCCTTCTGATGCCTTTTGTTTTTGCAGCCCTGGGAACAGCTGCCGAAGCAGGGATTTCGGGGAGGGAGCGGTACAGCCTCAGCACCACCCGTGCCGAGATTTTCAGCTGTGCCTTTCACACTCTCTTTGGCCTGTCGGTTGCCCGCAAGTCCCACCAACCCATGCCAGTGCTGCCTGTCCCCACCGTTAGCCAGAATCCAGGGTCTGGCAGTGCTGGTGGACTGACCCGCACGGCCCTGGCAGCCAGGAACACAGATCAACAGTGCTCTGCACTTTCTCCCCACGCTTGTCCCTGCTTCTTCCTTGCTGTCTCCTTGCTGCCTCTGCTGCCAGAAACACCTCTCCTCTGCCACCACCTCTTCCCAAGCATTCCCACGTCTCCCCAGCCCAGAGCTGCTGCCCTGTTCTCCTCCTGGTGTGCTGTGGCTTGGGGCATGTGCTCCTCCTGCCTGGCTTAACTCCATCCCTATCAGCGCTGGGTACAGCTAGTGCTAGAGAGGGACCCAAATCAACCCCACCCAAACCTTGGCAACATTTGGGTCCAGATCCCTGGTTTGATTAAAAAGCTCTCTAAGAAGTGACACCTGGTATTTTTCGGTGTTGCTTGAAGAGTTTGAAACTAGCTCAGGATTTTCACAAAAACAAGTCGTGCTGACTGAAGTATTATTGAATGGTTGTCAACATTAATCCAAAACCTACTGCCCTATAATAGTTTTACTCTTTTTTTTTTTTTTTTGAGCTGAAGGAATGGAGAAGGAATAAGAAACAGTAAAAAATATAAAAGACTTTTTCTGTGAAAACAGAAAAAAATAATAAAGCTGGCACTTTTTTATTCCAACTAGACTGTTTTCTGAAAGCAACTTTTGGCTGAAGTTTTTCTTAAAAAGTGTTGGCTGAGAAATGTCAACCAGCTCTAATATCTTATGAAAGATGTTGCACTTAATAAAACTGCAGGCAGGCAGGCAGAAACAATACACCCATTCATCTCCGCTTAGCCCCGTGCTCCCTCTCCCTGCTGCCCTGCTCGCTCCCGTGGGCACGAGCCCTGTCTGGTGACATGAGCCCTTCCACTGGCTTCGGTGGGATTTCTGGGCTAAGAAGTCACGTGTGAGCCACGGCCACAGGGCAGTGGCTTGCAGCAGCTCAGGGAAGCAAACATCCCTGCTTTGGGGGATGTACAGCATCTCTGCCGTGGGCAGTGGGAGCTGTGACACCTCCTATGGACGTGCTACGTGGAGGCCAGTAAAACATGGGGAGCAAGCAGCGGTGCCGGCTAATCCCCATTTCCTCAAACAAGGCTTTTCCCCTCCCTCTCTTGACCCTGGGGATATGTAAAAGCTGGCTGTGCTGCAGGCAAAACACAGCCCCAGGGAGCTGGAGGAGGAAGGAAGGGAGCAGCTGGGGCTTGGCTGGGGTATGGGCACCTTATGCAGGGGCGGCCGCCAGGCAGAGCTGGCTCCGGGGGCTTCCCCTGCTGCCCCGCTCCAGAGGTGGGACCGTGGGGACTGCAAAGAGCTTACTGCAGGCACAAGCAACGTGTCTGTTTGCTGTGCTATTTTGGGAAGTTTTTCATAAGGTACATAGGGGCCCCCTCTTGATTCATTGAGGTCATTAGTAAACCGTAGGATGGTATTTACATTGCTAAGGTATTCGCACAAGCTCTCTCCCAGACGGCAAGTTCACCGTGGAGGAGGTGACCTTCAGCGTTTCTTGTTTTGCCCTGTATCTGGCACGCGGGGGGCCTGCCTGTTTGACTGGAGTGCCTGGGTACTGTAATCAAAATAAATCATCCTTATCGTCGCTGGTGGTGATACTGCAATGGAAACAGAAACAGGCGCCTACTTTGCACTTTGTGAAAATGACATCATTGCGAGGAACGGGATGGGAGGTCAGAGGATGAACTCCAGGCGGCTGCTGCCTCCGCCTTTCCTGAGCCTGGCTCTCCTGCCCAGTTTGGCTGGGGCACAGACGAACCACTGCGTGAGACTGGGGAGCTGGTCTGCTGTCCAAATTAAAGCAAATAACAACAAGGAAGTATTTCTAATGAGAAAAGGAGGGACCGTGGTGATGCTCTGGTTCAGCCTGTCACATTTTTGGTAGCAAAATTGACAAAGGACCCCCCCAAGCCCCCTGTCTCTTCCCTCCCTGGGTGAACCATGAAACACAACTTTTCATTTTGGTTGCCTGGTCTGTTTTGGAGGAAAAGAAGTGTTCAGTGAGTAGTGGAACTATTTAAGACTGCTTTTTTTCCTATGGACTTATATGGTTCTCATGGTGTGGAGGGCTGGCTTTGACTGAATTCTCGTAATACTGAAGAAAATGAGCACTCAGAGAATCTACTCACACTAGCACTGCTATGGATACCATAATCATAGGAAAAAAACTTCACAGTTTGCATGTATTAAAACCCAGGAATTCCATTTAAGAGCAGGTCATGGGCTGAAGACTGAATTCTCTGATGCCCAATAAGGTGTAATAATTCTTTTCCTTCAAAGGAAGATTTGTAGAGACCCTGTCCAGCTGCATATTTTCACGAAGCTTGTAGCAGCAGCTTCCTATCTCAGAGGCTGAAATGTTTCAAAGAGGATTTTCCGGTTGGTGTCAAGGAGAACAGATGTGGGAAAGGTGGGGAGATGTGCAGGGAAGAAAGGGTTTGTGCTTGAAGCAAAGCCAGGTGAAACAGTTCCTGTCTCCCAACCATGAGCAAGGCACACAGGCTCCGCTGCCTGGCCATAAGGCAGGGATGAGCACGAGTGACATTTGCACTCAGGCTGTTGAGCAGTTTGGTCTCTGTGGGCAGGAGATGACTCTCCTTTGCTGCAGGCCCTTCAAACCCCAGGCTAAGGTGCTGGCTCCTCCGCTGTCTCTCATGGTACTGTCCCTTTCCTCCCTGGGAGAGGGTAGTCACAGGCATCCCAGCTGCAGGGTAAGCCAAGGAAGGCTCCCCCCTTGGTGAGCCACCCTGTGCTCCCCAGTGATGCTCTGCACTCTGGCAGGACTAGGCAAAAGGCTTTAAGATGAGTCGCTTTAACACTTCCACACTCCTCCTTTTCTTCCTGCCTCAAAGAGACAAACCTTAGCTTTGAAGTCTTTGAAACGACATCAAAGGACAAGATTTCCAGAGGAGCTTAAGGGAGTTGGGTGCACTCATCCCATTGATGGTCAACAGGAGATGGGTGCCTAATCCCTGGAGGTGCTGGGGAGGAAGCGAGAAGTTGGTAGCTCAGTGGCTTTGTAAAAGGCAGATCCTGCCTTTTTTCTGAAGATAAAACATGATGGATTTGAAGATGATGTCCAAAACTCAGGTTTGCTGTGAAAACTGCTAAGTGCTTTTTACAGGCTGTAATTTTTCCCCATCCAGAAGATGGCAATTGATCTGGTGATAACTCAGGTGCTGCCACTTGCTCTCCCGTCTGCGGCACTGCGGGTGTAGCGTAACCTTGGCTGGAAACCTGAAAGCCTCTCAACATGGAGGCTGTTACCCGTTGAGGCAGTCCCACCTCTTTGCCTCTTTTTGTGTCATGTTTTGGTGCAGCCCATGTTACTTTTTGACAGGGGGACCACCAACCCCTTTGCTTCTGCTGGTGAATATTAAACCCAGGTGGTTTCACTCTGCCACCCTTGAGGGGAGAAGCGGGGGCAGCTTGCACCATTGGGATCTTCTCACCACCACCAGTGCCGATGCTGGCCAGCCGCTCAGGACCCTGAGGTGCAGACAGGACTTGCCGGGAGCTGTAAATGTTGTTCCAGCTGAGCCTGCTCAGAGTGATGTCCTACCAGGCAAGTGGGCCTGTGAGGGATGGGGCTACCGCTGGTCCCCGGCCTCGGGGCTGCCCTGGGCTGAGCTGTGGGGAGAGGCAGAGGGAGGGGGCTGCGGCCGAGGGCTGCCGTCAATGGGCTCCTGCAAAAAGGCAAAGGAAACTTGGCTGCAGCCTTGCAGTTGTGCTATTTTTGTTCAAGGTAATAACAGGAACTCCACTGTAAATAAAAATAGACAAGTGAAGAATTTCCCAAGTCTGTCTTTGCTCATTTCTTTCCTGGTGAGGAATTATCCCACTCCAGAAGAGTAAATCCTTCTTGTCTGCTCCTTGGAAACTGGGACAATAACATTGGAAGGGAAAGAAGAGATTACGGAGCTGTCACGAGGGTGACAGCAACATATCGTACACTGCGTGCCAAAAATGCATCCTCTAAAGCAAATAATAGCTGTGCTCTGCGGGGCTCGTCCTGACAACGTGAGGGCAGGCAGAGCCAGTCTTGGCTGCTCTTCGTGCCAGCCGCCCTGCCAAGGCTGTGCTGGGCCAGGGCCCTTATCTCTCCTCTGTCCGGCGGGGACCCGCAGCTGGCTCTTGGGGTGGCTCCACTGCTTCGCTCCCCTCCTGCCTGTCACCCACACTTCAGCAGCACAGAGCATTCCTGCCTCAGCCCATAACCATACAAGGGGTTGGGGGGGTGAGCTTCTATCCCTGATGAAGGGTAACGAAGCTGATGAGGGGTCTGGAGACCAAGTCTTATGAGGAGCAGCTGAGGGTTGTGTAGCCTGGAGAAGAGTCTGGAGAGAAGTGAGGGGAGACCTTACCACTCTCTACAATTACCTTAAAGGAGGTTGTAGAGAGGTGGGGATTGGTCTCTTCTCCTGAGTAACACAAAATAGGACAAGAGGAAATGGCCTCAAGTTGTGCCAGGGGACATTTAGATTGGATATTAGGAAAAAAAATCTCACCAAAAGGGTTATCAAACATTGGAACAGGCTGCCCAGGGAAGTGGTGGAATTGCCATCCCTCGAGGTATTTAAAAGACAGATAGACATGGTATTTAGGGACATGGTTTAGTGATGGTTTGGGCAGAGTTAGGTTGATGGTAGGACTCGATGATCTTAAAGGTCCCTTCAAACCTAGGCGATTCTATGGTATCTAGTGTCTTTTCACAAAAGTCATCCTTTTGCTGCAAAGTCTGAATTTCTGGGATACTTTTTTCTTCCCATATGAGCCAGGGAGCTGAGACTCTCCCACCTTTGCCCACTGGATGTGTCTTTTTGTTAATAACTACTGCTGTAATCAGAAAAGTGCATTAACCGGACTGTTCCCACAGAACCACGAGACTCTGCCAAGCAGTGGATTAACTGACCCTTGTCACAATCTGCCTGCCCCTCCAATGCTGCCAAAGGCTTCTTGCTTGCTCCATTTCAAGTGTTCTTATTGTTCGAGGAAATCCCAAGTTACCTGGAAAGACAGGACCCCCAGCAGATGCTTTGAGGACCATGCAATGTGAGGATGGGATGTGGCAGGGTCAGAGGGAGCGCCATCACCGGGGCTTTGCAAGGAGAGTTAGTGACTCACCAGGGGTGGGAGTCTTGTTAAAGCTGTCACACAGAGGTAGCATCAAAAGCTCACCCAGTTTCAGATGTTGATTTTTCCGTGCTCGGCTATTCATGGCTACAATAACAAGGTGGCTAAACCCACTATTATTGTCTGTGCAGAAAGTGAAGGACAAAGGATGTCTACTCCCAGAAGTAAATACAGAAATGTTGTGTGGTTTTTTTTTTGGTTTTTTTTGCAGCTTGTAAGCAGTAAGATAATATTTCCAAACTCCTTATTTTTGAGAAGTTTAATTATGCTTTAACTGAAACCAAAATGTGAAGACATAGAAGGCAATATATCTTCTCTGAAAGTGCATTACCCATTTTTTAATAAAAATAAATTAAAAAGATGCTTTGAAGAAAGAAGGGAGGGTAGGTTGTTGTTTCTGCCCCCAAATCCCTGCCAGCCTATGATCAAACTTCTGATCAAAGTTTACAAAGTTTGAAACTGCAGAGTAAAGAGAAATGCAAAGCAGCTTGTGAATGAAGAGGTGTGAAACCAAGGGTGTGAAACAGCAGATCTGATCTGTCGGGTCAGCTTTCTCTATCTACTGAGATGTAACCCACAAAAGATCAGGAAACTCTGCCATACAACATTTGGACTTGAGAATATTTTTAAAAGGCCTGTATGCGTGTGTAGTCACTGGCACCATCGGAGATGGATACCCAGGGAAAGAGGGATGTGTGTGTGTATGAAACCTTGCTAGCAGAGATAACTAGCTCTGAGAAGCCAAATAAGGCCTGAGAAGTCCAGGTTCTGTCCTTACTTATGAATGCAACTCTTGTCGATGGCTGTGGATATTTGAAGGATAAAGTGCGCGGATGGTCTCACTCCCTTTCTGCCTCCTGCTGTCTGCATAACTGACAGAGCGGCTCTGGTGTTAAAGTCATCTAGCCAGACGTGAAGCTCCTCCATGCCTTTACCCCGGTTGCCTTACTGAGGAGCAGAAGACTATTGTGACTGACAGGAAGTGGTGCAGGAGAAAAAGTGGGTGGTGGTTCTAATTTAGGGATGCTCTCTAATTTTACCCATGCTCTCTAATTTTACCCATTTTCTCTCTAATTTAGGGATTCAGTGCACATTGGTCGGCTAAAGCTTAATACAGACAATGCAGAAAGGTGCTGTGCTCATCCAGCTGCTTTGCTGAAGCCTGAATTTTCTCAACTGCCTGCTGCTACCACTGCTTAGGAGCAGGATCTTTACTGAGTACATTACTTTTATGCTTCTCAAGCATTTCCAGAAGAAAATCTTTGTATTTAAAGATCTTTTCTGAAGTTTATGATCAAAAATATTCTCAGCTCAAAGCTTAGGCCTCTGATGTACTAGCCTTTTTTTCATCATGACATCAGTCTTGCCAAGCACTTATATCCATGCTTAAGTTTAAGTGCATGCCTAATAGAGTTAAAAACAGCTTCAGGAGTGTCCCTTGCTGCCCTACTGAACAGGCACAGGCGATGTGTAAATGTAGTTGTCTTGCTGAATCAGAGCTAAGTGATAATATGCTCCCACTAGCTGAGACGGAGCAGTGAACTGCATGTGTTAACAAGGTGAGATTTCAGAGTGGAGGTGATGTTAGAGGACAGGAAAACCAGCTTTTAATAGCATTCACTGCACCTTGACATAGCTGCAAGACAAGAGCCTGAGCTGGAAGGGTAGGATTTTGAGACATCACTTGGAAGCGGTCTGGGCCTTTTGCATCTTTATTGGCTTTCTGTGCAGGGGTAGAGTGGGGAAGGTTTCTTCTGTTCTCATGTCTGCAGTCACACATCTTAGTTTCTCATGGTAGGACAAATAGGCCACCAAGAACAGAAAGTAGGACATTTGGCCTCTCTCCTCTATGGGAGGTGCAGTGCAGATTGGCTTCTGAGAACTAGGACAGTACCTCCAAAAGTAGAACAGCTGGTCACCCCTTTCCTGTATGTGTTGCCTTACAAATGTATCCTCTCAAGCTCAAGATTTAAGAGACATTTTTGGCCTACTTAGGGAAATATCCTCTGAAAATAGGGACAGATACACTGGAACAGACCAAAACCTCTGCTTTCCTTCTGGAGCACCAAGTGGAGCTAGCAATTGGAGGAGACAAGTGCTGGGCAAATAAACCCAACAGGTGCTCTGCATCACTTCTTGCATATGGAGCGATACCACAATGACAAATCTGCCCTCCTTGGCCAGGAGGTGTTCACTTTTCAGCAGCAGAACATGCACTGAAGATATTGCACTGCAGTGTGAGGTAATATTTCATTATAATAGGGAACCAAATCAAAATTGTGTGTGTGTGCTATATGCATATATAAAACAACATATATTTGACCAGAAACAAAAATCTGACTTTCATTCCAGTAAAATACATAGAAAGTATCCACAGAGGGTTTCATTGTCCTGCATTAAGGTTCTTCTCTAAGTGTAATTAGGTCCATAATGTCTACATTCCCATCTGTGTGCTGATGACGGTAGCAAGTTGTCCTTGTCAGTAGAACGTGTCTGGGGACCATGCAGCAGCCTGTGTGGGTAAACAGGAGCAGAAAGTACAAACGAGGTCAGCTAGCACAGTTCTTGGAAAGATGCTGCTGTCCTCACTGGTTGAGGAAAACCCCTCTGTGGCTCCCTTAATGATGGCCATTAACGTTTCCACCTGGTTGCAGCTTGGGCTTTTCACACCACATGGGTTTCTCACCTTGAGCCAGAGGTTACTCAGAGTGGCTATGCTGCTCTGAAGTCCGGGTTCACTCTCTTGGAACTCATCATTAGTCGGAATCTTAATAGTTAGAGAGGGAGGCTAATAGAAAGGGAAGCCTTCCAATTTTATTTTTTTTTTTTTTATCCAGTAAGTGTGCTATGGTAATGAATTTGGAGCCTAGTGGCTCCAGTTGTAGTGGGAAGCTCACTGTCTTGAGAACAGGTCTTTAATCCACATGAAGAGATGTTTCATAAGCCGTATGTGATGCCCTGCTTTGAATATTAATACCCAGCACACTTATTCAGCTCACAGCCATTTCATGGAAATGCCGTGTCTCTGTGAGGCCAGACTGAGCCCTTGGGTGCTCTGATTTTTTTTGCAAAGACAGTTTCGGGTTGTTCTGTACTCTTAATTCAAAATTTGTATTCAGCTTAGAGTCTCTGACACCGCTGCATATATATTAGATAATATTAACTGATTTTAGATTTAATGAAAATGTGAAGGAGACTATAGGACAGCAGGCTTGGTCTACTTAGCCAAGTGACCTGTTAGTTATATACTTCATGAAGTTACTTAATCTTTCACAGAGTAGCCCCTTTTAAAATAAAATAACACGAGGCTCTGGTAAGCGCTCGTGTTTTTAAAGGCCTTCAGCAAAAGCTGGAGAATGAATATTCAGTGTGAACTGAGATACATTCTGGCTGTGTCAGCCATGCAGCTTTTGTGTTTCACATTTCACATATCTGTGGGCAGAGCTGGGAAAATGGCAGCGATGGAGCCTCTGTTGTAGCCCTTGCTCCCACCGAGTGCTGACGGCCCAGAGCTGAGGGCACTGCATCTATGGCAGTGGCAGGCTCGCAGCGAGGCGGAGGTCTTGGAAATGGAGGTGGACAGCCCTGATTATTTTTAATATTGGAATATGCCTATGATAATGCCCGGGGAAGATGGTTTGGGCTGCTAATGCTGGGCTATGGTCGTGGTCCAACCCGAGTAACCAGGAGCTGAGCCGAGCCAGCTGCCTCATTGGGGGATCCTTCCCACAAAGCCAGACGTAGTGAGCAATGAATTGTCGCTTCTGCATGGCGATTGCTGCAACCGGTTTGCTCTGCCAGGGCTAGAAAGGGATGCGTTTTTCTCTGGGTAATTACTTTGTCTACACGCGCTCCCCATTAAAAAGCAGCATTATCACTTGCTAGCTATGGCTCTTGCTCGCTGGTGACCAGCAGGACACGGCACATACTTGCAATGCAAGGGTCCTGCTATGTGGCAGGCCAGAGGCAAGGCAGGGTTTGATGTGCATGTAGCAGGGGTAGCTAATTTGTGTCACACACAGTGCAAACACTAGACACCTCTAAGTCCTGTCTCTGCGTATGTTTCTACACTTTTCTCTGTCTCCAGGGAGCTATTTGGAAAAGAGTTACTCGGGATCTGAGCTTCTGGTGGCATATAAATTCTCGTCTGGTACAAAATTTAGGAGATGGCTCAATCCAGTGACACTTTTCTTGATATGAATGTCTCTGGGAGGCACAAGAGGTAGAAAGCCAAAGCTAAGAAAGGTGCACTAATATCTTTGAAAGATGTCTCCGAGTCCTCCAGTGTGATAAAACAGACAGGCAGTGAGTCGAAACCGTTGCCTAGTATGCAGCAAGTTTCTGTTTTATTGTTTTGTTCTGCCACTTTCCACCCTTGTCTGTGAAGTCTCATGTTGCACCTTACCTTTAAACTCAGACTGTAACTCCTCTTCAGGGAACATTTTATGCTGCTCATACCAGGCAAGGACCTCAACCTAGAGTTAACTTAGAAACAGCTAAAGATATTTTGGTCTCCTACCCTCTGTGAAATCAATGGAAATTGGGAGCTTATGGATCTCCATCACAACTTCTCTGATGGTGTGTTTAGAGGTATGTTTCACAGTAATGGTCCCCTGGGTTTCCCCTCCAGGCTCCCCAGCTTGGGAAACTGACTGGAGCACAGCAGCTCCCTTCTGGCCAGGACAGTAGGAAGTCCCACCATGGGACCAGAGCATGCCTCTGGCCTGTGTAAATTAATCCTAGTCTTTGGATTGATTAAGAAAACAGTAAGAAATGGTTATGAAATTAAACATTTGTGTGCAAAGCTCAAGCACATAGACCTTGCAAACCGTGTTTACCAGCAAACCCATCTTCTCTACTGCGTTGATTCCTGCATGAGGCTCACTTAACACTTTGGACAAAAACAAAGTGCTTGCAGAGACAGGGGCCTGGAGCTCCTACATGAGTGACAGCATTGTTACTCTGCTGAGCCCTAGGAGAAGCAGTCCCTACACTGGTGCAAGGGCAGTAACATAAATATGGTAATGAGTGACAGGCAGGTAGCCTCCAGGTGTTTCTGGGTACATGATGTGGTGAAGAACTGGTCTGGGCTGCGCAGGTCTCCTAAGCAAGATCAAGGTGTGATATGCAAAGGCCTCTGTGGGGTGAGAAAGCAGAAAATAAATAATGAAACTGTCTACCAAAGCCATAACTCTCTGCTGATGAATTCAAGGAGCATCAATGAGCATCCTGATCTTTGATAGCATGTCAGGTCACCCAGCCTGAGTTTCAACAGGAGATCAAGCTGCTCACAGCAAAGAGAGGAATGAAAACAGGTGTGCTGCAGGTGAGGGGGAGTTTCAATGCCCCTCTACCTCCCACTAGAGAGGCAGGTGGGAAAGTGGAGTGGGTGCTGTGTGTCATTAGCCTTTGGAAGACCCTCTACCCTACCTGCATGTGGGACTGCTCCTCTGCCCTGGTGAGCACCTTCTCTTTACCTGGTGGGTATGTTTGGTTTCTTTGGTGCTTGAGCTCGTCTGGGAGAGCAGCAGTGCTTTCGAGAGACAGGGAGGCTGTGCAGAGACACAAAGAGGCAACAGGGGTGCGAGGGAGAGGGAATGGTGGTCAAAGAGAGATGAAAGGCTCCAGACCCCCTGTAAGGGGAGGCTCTGACCTGCTGGGGCTGAGGATTGCTGGAAGCCAAACAGCTGTGTCCCATCTCCCTTTATGTGCTATCAGCTTGAGAAAATAGCCAGGATTGTTTGTCTTATGAGTGTCCTTTGTCTGGATGTGCAGGGCAAGCTCTGTTGGGTGAAATATATCTATCTGTATTTGGAGCACTTCATCTATGAAGACAGGCTGAGAGAGCTGGGGTTGTTCAGCCTGGAGAAGAGGAGGCTTTGGAGAGACCCTACAGCAGCCTTCCAGTACCTGAAGGGGGCCTACGGGAGAGATGGGGAGTGTAGTGATAGGTCTAGGGGTAACGGTTTTAAACTGAAGAGGATAGATTTAGATTAGTAGATTGTAGGAAGACAATTTTTATTCTTGTGGTGGTTAGACACTGGAACAGGCTGCCCAGAGAAGTTGTGGATGCCCCATCCCTGGAGGTGTTCAAGACCAGGCTGGATAGAGCTTTGAGTAACCTGGTTTAGTGGGAGGTGTCCCTGCCTGTGGTCGGGGGTTGGAACTAGATGATCTTTAAGGTCCCTTCCAACTCTAACCATTCTATGGTTCCATACTTCTATGAAATGTAGACACTGCTCCCCAGATAACACCCCCAACTCACAGTGGGGCTGGTGCCCTCATGGTTTTGCAATACCACATAGGAGCCAGAAGCTGAGGCTGGGGTAGCTGCAGTGTCAGTAGGGTGGCCTCCCTCCACTGTTACACCAGACATGCAAAATCTCTTCCCCCTTCCAGATTCAGGAGGCATCTGTCTCATCTGTCTCTCTGAGCTGTTTTCTGGGCTTCACTGGATTTTCTCCGTTTTGCATACAAGAAAGAGACGGCTGAAAAGGCTACTCCTGATGAGGATGAAGAGAGGGAGGTGCTGGAGGGACCGGCGAGCAAGGAGTTTGAGCTGGGTCTAACAGACAGGTCTAGGATAGGGGAAGGATCTCCTCCTTGGGAAAAGCAGAATTTGTGGCCTGCAAGCTTGTTTAGAGGGTGTGGGGCTGGGGCAGGATGACAGCAACCCTGGCTGTGAGGCTGGAGAAGAGAATGAAGTTCTTTCTCCCTTTTCTGCTCCAGTGGGACGTGTGCCATGCATAGGGTGGGACTGGAAGTGGGACCTCTGGGCCTGCCTTTCTCAGTGACTTGCCTCTGCCTTTGTGAACACGGTGATGGAGCTGCCAGGAAAGCAGAGGCTGTGCTCACGGTGGCTCGGTGGTGAACCGGGAAGTGGCAGGGGCTCATGAGAAACAACAAATCTGAGGAGAGGGATTTGTTTTTCAAGCCTGAAGTAGGCACAGAAAGTTGCACGAGGGTGATTTACATACTTAAGCAGGGTTTTGGCATTTGTGCCCAGCCTTGTGGTTCATTTCCTCATTCACTCAAACGCATAAAGAGTGAACAAATGTTTGGTAAACAGGAACCTAAGGTTTCAGCGATGAAAAGCTTTAACTCTCGCCCACAGAGCTGCTTGCAGCGTTGGCTTAGAAGCGTTTTTCAGAAGAGGATGGTTTGCCTCCTCCCCGATCTCATGCTTGGGTAGCTCCAGCCGTCCCCCCCAGCGTCCCCTTGCGGGAAGCACCCACCCCGTGGTTGGCAGCCTGGCTGGTGGAGCTGCCGCGCTGCCAAGGGCCTGAATGAGCGAGGAAAGCATGAAGCGAGGTGGGGCCCTTCGGGCTGGCCTCAGTCAGCGCTGGCGAGGGCCAAGTTGGGAAACTTGTACAGCTGCTGCCCAGGCTCGATTTGGTCTATGAATAACTGGAGAGCTTTCCATCACCAGGGCTGTCGGCTCAGGTATTTGCAAGCACTTTATTTGGTGGTTTCTTTTTAGTGTGGTGGCTGGACGGGGAGGACAGGATGGAGAGAGGAACCTTTCATGCTTCAGCCTTCTGCAGCATCCGGCGTTTTCATGAAACCACAAAGGACGTTAAAGAAAAAAGAACAAGCGCTCTGTTTATAGGGATTTAGACCATCAAAACAGAGAGGGGGCTGTGTTGTTCAGTGATCGCTTGGAGTCAAGGAGCCCGAAGACATAAGTTCACAGGAGATGGGCTTCCAGGCTGGAGCCCACCCTGCCTTCCCACCCTCCCTGGGCCACAGTTTGCTGCCCCTCACTTGTGCCACTACAAGGGTTGGCAGAGCTGGCTGGCACTCTGTACCCAGTGTGCTGCCCAGCATTGCTGTGCATATTAAAAAGTCTCTCAGGAAAGTGGCTCCAGCTTTCTGCAGCTGCCTGGGAATTTGCCTTGTGCAGGGTTTTCCACTCAGAGCCCCTTGCAGGACATGTTACACTCAAGGAGAAGCGTTCAGCGCCCCAAACCAGAACCACACAGGGAAGGGAGTCGGGCGATCTGTAGTCCACACACTATCAGCTGGTGCTGCAACGGTTGAGAGCAAACGTTCCTTTCCACCAGCTATGTTCAGTGCAGATTTTTATGCAAGCATGATAGTAGGAGATAGTGCAGAAACAGGTCTGATGGCAATAGCAGAAAGGCTGCTGCTCCCAAAGGTAGTCCCGGTGCTTTTTTAGGAGCGTTGCACCAGAACAATGGCAGTGGGAGGGAAAGGGTGATGACAGCCTGTGATTCTTAATTGCTCGCGTTCATCTCTCCTCAGTGTCCAAGCTGACTGAAATTAAAAACGAAAGCAATTGCACAGCATAAATCAGATGCTGGAAGTCCTTTTCATAATCTAAAACCAATGGCCATAGCTCCTGGGCTCTGTGCTGAGGGGGACAGCAGGGTGTGAAGCTGCCCCAGCCCACCACTCACTGACCACAGTTCATCCCTGGAGGGAACAAGCTGCAGAACAAGAAACAGCCTGTGAACATCCCAGAGCCACCCAGTGCTCCTTGGTAGGTATTTGTGGAGGAAGGCGTTTTGGAGGGATGCAGTGCAAATGCTGCAGTGCCATTGCAGACTGAAGGTTTGTCCAGGCGGTGCAGGGCTATGGTGGTGGCTGCAGGAGCTTGCCGTCCCCCTGCTCCTGCACCTCGGGGGCTGGCACGATTTCCAGAAAGGCGGGGATAACTCAGCAGGAAAGTGTGGGAGAGGCACAACTCCACATGGCCGTGGGTGCCCTGCACAGAGGAGCAAGTAATCCACAGCACACACGCTGTCTCCATCTCGGCACATCGAAAGTTTTCCATCTGATTATAAGCTGCTCTGTTTTCCTAGATAAAGCCACTCCTGGCCACTGCCAAAATTCCTCGTTTCTCCTCGCTACCGGAGTGCTTGTATCTTCTAGGAGGAAGAGCTGGAGGAGGCAGAATAAACAAATAGGTTTTCACTCGTATTTTTTAGTCACCCAGCAGCCATTGGATGCCTCATTTAAGTATATTATTAGCAACTCCGACATGCCAAACATAAACAGCAAGCAAAACTGTATGTGTGTGCTGCCTCCAGATGCTGCTGGTGCATGTTTCTGCTGCGTGGGCTCTGTGGGTCCTGAGAACGGCTCTCCCAAGCCTGGCATCACTGGTGGGCAGAGACAGCCCGCAGGGTACCAGGCTAGAGCCCTCCTTCACTCTGCAGGGAGGGCCAGCACCCGCTTCTGCACTTCCCCAGGGCTCAGCCCCCTCCCCAGGGTCAGACCCCCCTGAGTTAAAAGGGCTGGTGATGTGCAGTGCTCTCTCTGAACTGGGGTATGTCCAAATCATCTCCTACTAACCTGCAAGGAAAATACGGGGCCAAGAATATTTTAGAAACCTTTGAAAGGGTGAGGACTGAATCAAGTGCTAATGTTTTATTATCCAGCTTTCCTTAACAAGCTTTCCATTCATGGAGAGCCAGTAAAATTTTGAAGTCATTTTTTTGGGTGTGGAAGAGACCTCGTAAATTCTAGTACTTATGGAATTTGTGAAAATTATTTTCTCTTTGGGATTACATAACAACATTCCCAGAGAAAAGCATTTGGGGATTTTCTAGGGACAAAGGGTGGAGATACATTCTAAGTAGTCTCAATGGTTTTCATCGTCTTGGTGGAGAAAGTCACATGTTTTACAGGGATATTTTTTCCCAAAAAAGTTTGATTGGGGGTCTTCCCATTACACAAGTGACGTAAAGCTTAAAATTCAAGCAACTTGAACACATTTTTGCTGTGACACACTGCTCATGTCACCTAAAACCAGGACAGTTTATTAATCTAGCCTACAGATTTTGTGGCCCCCATGTAGAGTCAGGTGTTCTTGACAGGTGACTTTAGCCGATTGAATGTGAATTGTCTTCAACATTGATTTTGTGAAAAGTTTAAATTTGGTCCCAGAGGTTTCTGTTGCCTCTTATGGACAGTCACGCAGGTACATAGTACTTCTTCAGAACTAACAGGGTGCATGTGCAAGTGAGTTTTGGATGCGCATCCTACACAATTTTATCGCCCAAGTGTGTGACCTAGGAAACACACAAGAACACAGAATCCTTATTTGAGGTTCCCATTTAGTTAAATTCCTGCAGCAAATGCCAAATGTTCCTGTCCACCAGTAGCATGTACCAAATCATCAGCCAAAGTAATTCCAAAAAGGCTGTGGGATTGACCATGAGGTGGCCAGGAGGTCAGTGTGGTCTCCCAGGTTAGCAGCAGCATGGGGGTGGTAACTCTTAAGTACTTCCCATGTCCTGTCCAACATGCGGTGAGCTTTCAGTGGGCTTCGGGTCTGACCATTTTAGAGCTCCTGCCTATCTGAAAGCCCTGGTCAGAAAGTAGATTAGTTTTCCAGAACTTCCAGTCAATATTTTTGATAGCTAAGTTTCTGTGGATCACATCTTTAGTGTTATCTTGAAATATATTTTGGTGTCATGTAAGTGCATTATCACTCAGAGACAACACAAAGTGCTTCAGACACTAGGCAGAGAGCCAAAACCTGTCCTTGGATAATATTTGCAGTTCCTCTTGACTCCCTGGTATCTGAAGGTCAAGTTGGACCCAGGGCTCCTGTAAAGCTGAAACGTTAAGCGTGCCAAAGAAGTTTCAGGAAGGCAAAGGTAGTTATCTGCAGTTTCCAGTTGCTTTGTTCTGGTGATGGGGAGCTAAAATGTGTGTAAGAAGAGGTAAAAGGAACATACTAAATGCATCTTGTAGGATTATATGATCCCTTTACTGGGTGTATGTTTTTTTGCTGCTTCTACTGACTGTCCATTGGGTCCATCTTGCAAGCTGGCACTTCTGTGGAAGGATAGGGGTGCTTGCAAGAGGCATTCAGCTGGGTCCACCTCCTCTCCCCCAATTCAGGAAGACCTCTCCAAATGTAGCCCTATGTGCAGACATCAGCGAGTCCATGGTACTAAGTACTGTCTGCTAAACGCTGATGCTGTGCTTGGCCAACACCTTATGAAACTCAATCTTGCGCATGGAGCTTAAAAACTAGAGAGCCACGCTCAGCATTGAGGTATTTTACCAAGGATAGCCAGAGGACTGGGCTGTCAGAAAGCATTGAAGCTTTTTGGGTTTGGTACAGGCAATAATGTGACAGTGTGCTCCAGCGTTGTGTTTCTTGCCTACAGAAAGATGAAGGAGTTCCCAGACATTTACTGGGAGAAACAACTGAGCATACCTGAATGAGCAGCAGGCTCCACAAGAAAGCAGACTTTCCCCCCACTCTGTTTCTGTCCAAGATCTTCCACTATGAATCCCTTCACAAACCTGTTCCTGCTGCTATGAGCACTGAGCTTACCCAACCCTCTGTGCCTGGGCTCCCAAGAAACCTCCCATGACACCTCCCACAAAGTGGAAACGAGTCTGGTATTCTCCTCTCCCTTGCTGTGCCTTTGTAATCTCTAGCCTGCAGGTGTAGAAGGGCTCTGCAGTCCTCATGGTCAGGTCAGAGCAGGCTGCCGGGCAGTGATCATGCACAGGAGCTGAGCAGCCCTCTGGGTGTTGCTGTTCCTGCTCCATCAGGGTCACTGGCTCTAACAGGACACAGTTACCCTTTCTCTCTAAAATAAAAAAAAAAACCCAAAACTGGAGGATGTACACATTTATCTGAGGATCCTGCCTTCCAAACTGCTGTCCTGCCCTCTGCACCAGGTTGAGCTCCGGCAACCTGCAGCATCAGGGTGAAAAGTTGCAGCCTGAAACACCAGGCACAAGCCCCTGGTGAAGACCGGAGAGTGGTTTGGTTTTAGACTGAAATTTGGAGTAAGTGTTGTGCCCTGGAAAGGGGCAGACCTGCCACCCCATCCTGAGAGAAGCTGCGCTGAGATTTCAACAGCAAGAAGGCCAACAGCACTCAAAATAAATATCTAGAAAACCTACATATTCAATAAAAATAAGATCTTTTTTTGTAGGATTTTTGAGCTAGCAATCCTTTCCTATTAAATTGTATGGAGTGATGTGAAATCCCTGTAAAAGAGGCTATCGTTCTCTGTTGAACGTCAGAAGGCTTCTCCATGAGGACAGAGGTTGAAGTTGTTCCAGGGGCAGCACTGAGCTACCAAGCATCTGTGCCTGGGGCTTGGGCTGCCCATGGTTCTCTTTGGTGCCATGGGCACCCATGCACTGGTCTGTGTGCAGACCACACAGCCCCAGCAATGTGTCTGCGCCCAGGGCTGTCACAGGGAAGCACTCCCCTGCTTCTGTCCCTACTGGTGACCAGGCTGGCTCCCACCACCCTGTGGCATGCTGGCCTGGGGCCACCAGCTTGTTCCGCACCAGCCCTGAAGTCATCTTCTAATGGCAATGACTCCTTCAAAGTCTCCATTAAATGAATTTGCTCTTTACAGGCAACTGGTTCACTTTGGGTTCCAGAATATTGCCTTGTTGTTGCTAATAACCTGGGCCAGAACTGAGCTGGTGATTTATAGGGGAAAGGCTTTGTATCTGCCTCCTTAAGTGCCTGCTTTGCTGCTTTGCCTCTCTCCCCGATCTCTCTTCCTATCCCCTTGCCACTCACGTTCTGGGTATTTCCAGCTACCTCTGAACGAGGCATTAATGTAGATAAATATTACTGCAAGGAAGTAATGGCCAAATACTCTCTGCATCATCTATATGCATTGGTTGGGGAGCGATTTTTCATTTCATACATCATTTGCTGTTTCAGCATGTGGCAATTCTGCAAAATGAGGAAGGAGAATTAGAGATTTGAAGAGCCCACCCCTTGTTTCTGCCATTCCCAGCACTTGTGAGCACGGGCACACGGCAATTGCTGTGTGGTCACTGGCCTGAGACATGTTTGCATGAGCTCATGTGAATCTTGTCCTGACCACCCTACACATCTTCTTTCTTCCTCTATTTCTGCCTCTCTCTTCCTCAGTTGGGTTTAACACAGCCATGGAGGTTTAATCTCCATTTCCACCCACCCCCAAAACCTCCACCTTGCTGTATTCTGTGTTATTCAGTGTAATTGGTCCCAGCACATAACACACAACTAGCAGCCTTTTCCCCTAACTCCAATAAGAGCTCATACACCAGTGAAGTAATCCTTCCCACCTGGGCTGCTCCCGTGGTTCCATGTCACTTAATCCTCCCCTGTGAGCTGAGGACGAGTTTAAGGTAACATCTGCTCAGTTTTGTGTTGGTTGTGGTCGTACTGGGGGTCCCATAGTTCCCATTGTTGAGCACAGCTTTGCCAAAGTCCCACGTTTTCTGGGAGATAACTGACTCTGCTGGGCTCACCCTGCTACTAGAGGCTCCATTAAAATCAAGGATGTAGGTTCAGTAAATTTACTCTTCCAGACCGCTGTGCTTATCCTGCCTGCCTATTTTCCCCTTGGGTTTCTTCATGAATGCATTTTTCCCCCTACTTCCTCCCTGTCACTGGTGGCACCAGGCTGTGAGGTAGGAGCTGAGCCGCTTGCCCCTTGGCAAGCTTGTGGTCCCACGGCTGGCAATGTTGGTGTGCCAGCCTTGCTGCTGAGCCTTGTTTGAAGTCTTCTGCTGGAAAGGGCTAGCAAATGCGCTGTGTGCTGACTGCTTGTCAAAGGCAAGATGCACCCTCACACAGCTCCTGCCAGCAACGCCCCCACTCCCTGAGAAAGCTGTGGGCATCAGGGATCTCCTGCAAAGCATTTCAGGTGCCTGCTGATCCTGGGGAGGTATCTGAAGGTCATCTTCTCCATCATGCTGCAAGTGTGAGGGGAGCAAAGAGGTGTATTTCTAAAGATCTCTCCTCTTTATGGTCTCACATGCCATGCAGAGATCATTCATCTCCGCAGTGTGCTGCTGCTCTCCTTGAAGTGAGCCATCATTTCATTTTCGGTGACTTCCTAATGTGTTTGTTCCTTTTTTTTTTTTCCCCAAGCAACAGCACAGGCATTGCTGCATTTGGCAAAAGAACAAAGCCTTATTGTTCAAAGCCTGTGTGCTCCAGTATCAGCTGGGACAAACACACCATTGCACTCCTGGACCTCAATCTCAAAAGCCATCTGGACAAAGAGTGAAAAGGCTCAAAATCACGAGTTAGAAAAAACCTTCACCTTTATCTCGTCTCTAAAGAACTCTGTCAAGTACAGTTTTATATCTGTGCTTTCTTTTTGTCAGTAATACCTCTTCAGAAACCTGAAAATAGCATCTCTTTCTCTATTGATTTGTGCCCCTGAGAAGCACTGATTTCTCCCCCTCCGATCGACACGGCTCGTCGTGTCGATTTGCTTACGCAACTCCGTTATCAATGAATGTCAGCATGGCACTGGTCACACACAAAGAGAACCTGCTATCCATTTCTTTGCAACTGTGTGGCAGCAACAGCACTCCCCAGGACTCTCCTCCACCAGTTTTAGCTCTGGAGGCAGGGGCTGGGGTGATGCCTCAACTCTCGTGCAGCTCCCTCCTAGCTTGGCCCCAGCACCCAGCGATGGATGAGGCCCAGGGGGCTCACCTATCAGTTTGAAACTGCTTTGTAGCCAACTGCAACAGACAATGCTAGTATAAAATATAACAATGCAATGCCCAATTTTTCTCTCATAATTATGCCTGGAAAAAGGGGCACCTCTTCTGATGTGCTTCTCTGCACTTCAGAAGCGTGGACCTGGTGTTACTTTGCCACTAAGCACCTGTATAATTCTTTCCCTATAAGCCAGTCTTCTCAGCTTCCAATTAGTTTTGCTGGTTCCCCCTGCTTCCCCTCCAGCCTGGCATCCCTGCTGGTCAAGAGGCATTCAGAAGGAAAGATTGCAGAAGAGCGATCAGGCAGTTGCTTATCTCTCTGCCCTGGGATATGTAATGCAGCCCAAAACTGTCCTGAGACTTTTTCTGTTGACGTGACAAATTGTAAAGTCCTGTCCAATTTCCTGTATGCTAACCCTGCAAAGTCTTTCACTGCATTTGGGTCTCCTCCTCCCATAGGGTGTCTTAATTTTGGACTATTTTCCTCCCTAGACATATTAGTCTGTGTGTCCTTCGAGCTAGGTCATTTTCTCCCCATGTCCCATATATTTTTTTGTCCTTTTGTGTTATATTCCACTCCTGGCTGGTGATTGCATCTCCTCCCCAACATAGTATCAATTGCAGTTTTAATAAACAAGCTGTCTAATGCTTTTTCTAGATCATTAATGAAGATGGTAAATAAAACTGGAGCTAACACCAGTTTCTAGTAATAACCCTACTGGATGCCTCCCCGCAAGCTGACAGTTTTGTCGTTGATCACTATTCATCACCAAGCCTGAACGTCAGTGTCCCCGTGTGAGGTAATTTATATTCATTTAACACCATTCATCACAGAATCAGAGAAAACCATGGCTAGAAAGGACCTCAAGAGGCTGATTTCAGAAATATTCCTCAAGTTTCCAGCCTGCTTTCAAACACTGACAAGGGTAGAGGTTTCGCATCCTTGCTGGGCAGGTGGGCTTAGTGCCCATTAGCCTTCCCCTTTGCCAAGCATCTGACTTTAACCTCTCTTGCTGCAGTGCAGGCCTGTTGTTTCTTGCCACACTCTCAACAGATACAGAGAAATCTCTGGAGAACAGCTTATTCCCCTCTTCTCTGGAGATATTTTTCACATACTTGAAAATTATTGTGTCTTCCCTTATGTCCTTCTTGCTGGAGTAAACAACCCCCCCTTTCTTTGCAAGTCCTGTTTTCTAGACCTTTCATCCTGCTTCCTTGCGGACTCTCCTGAGCTGGATAAAGATCGTAGCAACACTGGGTAAAGCAGAAGGATCAGCCATGTATTTTACAGGCACAGCTCCTCTTTGAATGCCCTGGTACGGTGACCACCTTGTGTGTGACAAAATGGCACTTTTACTCATTTCAGGTTCCTGAGTTGCTGCACTGCTCCACATCTGCCTCATCGGCTGTCTCTGATTTTGTCCCTGTGCAGCTGATTATACCTACCTCTGGGCATAACTTTGCTCCTCTCTTTACCGAATTACATCCTGTTTTTCAGACCTTTTCTCTAACATGTCAGGATTATTTTTGATTCTGATCCTCTTCTCTCACGTCCTTGCAGCTCATCTCAACTTGGTGATATCTGCATGTCTGATAAGGATGCTCACCATTCCACCATCCAGTGGCTGCACCCCTGTTGAACCCTACCCAACCCTTCCTTCTGAGACACCTTCTTTCTAAGTACAGTTTTCCAAAACAGTTTTGCACCCCTTCCTTGAGGTAATTTGTCTAGGGCATGTTTCTTTAGTTTGTATCTGGTAACAGGAAGAGAGATGGTACGAAAGGCCTTACCAAAGTCAAGATACAAGACGTCTCCTGCTTTGTCTCTATCCACAAGCCCTGTTGCAGGATGAAATTAGGTCAATTTGACATGATTTGCTCCTGGCAAATCAGCGCTGGCTGTTCCTCTTCTCTTGGTTGTTTCCTAGGTGCTGATGATTAGTTTGTTTAATTATTTGTTCCAGTGCATTTCCAGGAACTGAAATTGAGCTGAGTGGCCTTGCTCCTCTTGTTTCCCCTTTCTGCAGCCAGGCAGGGTGCCCCTCTGCAAGGAGCCCCGCTCCCCCACCACTGCTCCCGAGGGCTCACAGAAGGTCTCAGCTTGGGCCAGCCCCTGTTCAGGGCACCGCTGTGGTGGTGGCAGACAGATGCTTTCCTCAGGCTTCCTCTGACCACCAGTCTATCCCTGTTCACCTTCCTGTCTTGTTCTAGTTATGTCTCCTTTTTGTGTCTGTCTCGATTTTATTCCTTGTTATATGTTCCGGCCTTTGATGTCAACCGTTAGCCATTTGCACGTATCTCAGTCTTCTGTTTGCTTCCTCCTTCCCTGGAAGGCCCCTGAAGACTGACTGATCAACTGAAGATCAACTAAGCTGGTTGATCTTACCCTATGTTTCTTAACCTTTCTTTGCAGTGGCATGACTTACGTTTGTGTCGTTGCAATTCTTCCTGTAGACAATGCTGATGCTCCTCAAAGTCCTTGCCCTTGGACCGGTCTCCCTGAGCGCTTGCTTACCATCCCTCTGGGTTGTCTGTGACTATCTGTGGTACTCAGCAAAGCCTCTCAGTGGGAAAATGCAGAAATTCAGCTTTTCAATGAAATTGTGGACTTCACCCACTTCCAGCTGGGCTTTCCCAACCTGCGCAAGACTTCTTGTTTTCAGCAATCTTTTTGTCTCTTAGCAAAAGTAAGCACAGTGAGCCAAATTCTGACCTCATTTACACCAGTAATATCTGGATCAGTGCCAGGAAAGTGCTGAAGTTGTTTTGGGCTCACAGTGATGAGAATGAGAGCGGCATCTGCCTCATTAATTCCCCCAATCCACAGAAAGTAAATGATTCCAAGAGGAAATAACTCCACAGAAGGGAACCCTGGAAAGAATTAGAGACTGACTTAATGGGATTAAGAGGAAAAAATGCTTTAGCGAATCCAAATCAATCCTCTCTTCATAACATTCAAGGTGCCAAAATAAATACAAACACTGTTTTGGAAAGGAAAAGGTTAAAAAGCTATGAAAACAAAATATCTCGGCCTCTTCTAATGATGTCCCCTAGCAGAACGAGCACAACCCAGGAAGGGCTGCTGAGTCAGCAGTATCATACCTGCCACTTGATGTTTATCCATAGGGCTCTAAGGATGGAAACTCAAGTTTTCTTTGTTAGCTATGGGTCTTTCAGGTTTGACAAAAGACCCATAGAAACCAGAGAGTGTTACAAGTAGGGATGGATGAACAGGTCTGGCAAATAGAAACCTCTCTCTCAGGTACCTGGCCAGCCTGACGTCCAGCCCCTAGAGCCATTCCTCCAGTTGTTGCTTTGGCTTTTTGTTCCACGGTTAATTGCCATCTTTGCACGTCTCTTCACCCACGCCACACTGTGTATGGCACTAGGATCAGATGCGCCAAAGTGAAATAAATATGTGCAAAGAGCCTTCTCCCGAGGTGTTGCTGGATACATTAGGAGCAGCACACAGATGGCCTGCTTTTGTGCAGTCAAGTGGAAGGGGAGGATATTTTGAGGAGCTGACAAAAGCCAGCACCTTTCAGGTGGGCAGAGGTACCTGCGTGCTGGCAGGGAGGAGAGCAGGAAGGAGCACAAGGCTCGCACTGTGCCTATCAGTAATAGCTGGAGGCAAGCAGGAGCTTTGCCTTGCAAACTGCCTCCTTCCACCTCCCACCAGCGTGGTGGCTGTCCCCACTCACCCAGCCACCAGAAGAGCTTGGGGCAAAATAATTAGGGGATGGCCAGAGCTTTTAGTGGCATGGGCATTTCTTCTCTTTTTATATAGAAGAGCACAGCACAGCATTGCTGAGGGCAGGCAAGTACTAAGGACACTGACTGTCTTCTCTGATGGTCTGATGACCTTTAAGGAAGAACTGGGCTTTATGTGAGGACCCCCAGTCTCCAAGGTAAGCTTGGCTAAATGAAAGTATTCAGAGGGGAGCTGTAAAAATGTACAAGGGCCACAAAGCACTCACTGTGGTGGGAGACTATGGGAGACTGATCTATTTCACACAATTTAGAAATTACAAGGCAGTTGGATAACAGCATAGGAGCACTGCAGTAGAAAAGAAATTTCTGAATGGGGACTTCCATTTAGGAAAAAACCCCAACATTGTGTGATCCAGTGGCTAGAAGCAGAGGCAAGCCAGATGCAGAGAAGAGAAAAAGGTGCACTTGTTATATGAGGGTAACTAGCTAAAGAAATGACTTTTCTGACATCCTGGCAGACTCTCCAGACCTCGCAGTCTTTTAAGCCAAGACTAGGTGACTTTCTAACAGATGCATGGCAGCTCAAAAACAAGTTATGGGCCAGCATGTGAAATGACTGCAGGATGTACCCTGCATCTCTTATGCAATAGGATACACTTGATGATCATAATGGTCTCTTCTGACCTTAAACAATGAATCCCTGACATTCAGCTGTGCTCAAGTGTGGCACTTTATTGTACAGCAGTTTTGGATCAAAAATAGCTGTTATCAGTGAATTAAACAGGAAAATTAACAACGTCATTGCTCCGGCACCTCTTGTGCTCCTTAATTTGATATTTCTTTATTTTATGTTGTCCTTAAATTTTTAGTGTGCTGCAGAACTGTGTATTGGATATGCAGAAGCACATTATAGGGGTAATTAGGAGGCAGCTGGAGGGTTTTGGCAGCTGGGAAGGGGACAACAAGCACTCTTGGCTCTTCGAGAGGCAGTGTGGATTTGTGGGAGAGGGACATTAGCTGAATGCTAAGATTGTCAGCAGGGAGAGTCAAAGGGGCTGACAATAGTATTTGCATCATCTCGAAGTTAACCACTTCCAGAAGAGAACAACAGTGAGCAGCAAAATAGGAGCTATTGTTCAGCCTGCAGACTGGTAATCCCTCAAATCTTGCAGCAAAGGGTTATTCTCAACACAGCTTGACTGGTTTAAGCCCAAAGTATGGCTCTTGTTTGCAGCTATGGCATTTACAGAGGCTTAAGGCCAAATGCTTGAGGAAAGCCCCACTGTCACAAGGCATGGCTCTTGGTGCTGTGTGTGCTGTAGGAGTTCGCACTGGTCCAGAACCAGGGTCCACACCCACAGTAGAGCATGGCTGAGGTTGGCTTTGCTTCACCTGCTTCACTTTGCCACAGGGAGTCTGGCTAGGGCTGTTTCTTCTCTGCAAACAGTAGAAACTGCTGCTCTGCTCCCTTGGTGTCCATGAAGGCTTAAACCTTGCAGCCAGAGAGGGGTGGTCCTCATAGGAACCTGGTTTTTAGGAGGCATAAGAGTGAAGCTGGACTTGGGGAGGCAGGACCACGACACGTAAGTTGCCTTTCACTAGCATTTTAGTTTGGATGAAAGAAACAGATCTCCTGGTCGTGCCACATAATTTCAGTTTGATGATTCACACCATGGAGGAGGATTGGGGCATGCATAGCTGGGGTCTCCTCCAGTGATGCTGTGCCAGGAGAGAAGATGCAAATGTGCACCTGAGGTGCTCCAACCCATGAGTGCTTAGGCCATGGCTCCAGGCTGGAGCCAGTCACAAGTAAAACTGACTGACAGCACAGCCTTTGCCCTCTGTGATTGTGTCACACTCAAAACACTCTAATGTCAGTTGTTTCCCAAGATCAGAAGTGATTAAGTTAATTTATATTTCAGAAAGACCCATCAAAGGAATTGTCATGATGTGATTATCGGGAAGGCCAGAGTGTTTATTCTCTGCCCTGTGACTTTCCTAGGATGTGAGGTTACCTTTCTGCTGAGAACCAACTTATTCCTCATCTCTCCAGTTTTCCTACTTAATAACCCTGCCCTGAGCCAAAGCTGTGCTAATTTTGCTAATGGCTGGAGATTAATGTGGGGGAAGTATAAAGTGGTGAGGCTAAACGACAGTTCTGGGTTTGGTTGTTAGAAGTCACCATAACCCTTCACTCTCCCCTTGCCACAGATATGATTTCCACGGTAAGCCATGAAGTTCCAGGAGATCTGAAGCGTCAATAGTAACCAAAAAAGATCTGCAGTTCCTGTATCACTTTATTTAGATCAATTTTGTTGATTTGTATTTTAGTTCCTCCTTAGTTTTAATTATCCTTTCCATATTCCATATTCCTTTCATGTACAGGTAACTCAGGGAGGACTTCCAACCAGCAGGGCCAAGGTCTTACTGATACTGTCCTCACCTCCGCCACTGGCATGTCCTTGGTAGGAACCACACTGGAGATCACTTTGGATGTCAAATGGGGGATGGCTAGTCCAGCCTGGGTGAGCAAACTGTTTCCGTAGGTGGGTACTGATGATCTCTGCCACTGGAGGTACTTTCCTTACAAGTACACTTGCAGTGATGTCCTAACTACCCAACATTATTTAAGATCCTAAAGCACTTTTCACATATTAGGACCATTAGCTCTGCTTATTTTAGCAAAATCCTCTCCAAGATGATCATATATTTTCTTCCCCAAGCTTAAAATTTCCCTTTGATTTTATGTGGATAAACTGTTGTTTGAATTGCTGAGTATCGTTGGAGGCTGACCCTCCCAATAGATGACAATGATGGCCAAATTGAATCCTATCTTATATGTAATTTCTGAATCAGAGAACAAAGTGCTTTGGCAATCTGGATCAAAGGCACTATGTAAAGTCATGATTATTGTTGTTATAGTGAAATGAGCTCCTGGAAAAATCACTTGACTTCTCCTTTGTAGGTTGCCTGCGCCATGGAGTCTTTGATGTCTAATGGCCTGGCACTGTATCTTGTGCAGGTATAGCCTATAAACAGAAATTTATAATTAATAAGTAAGTTATTATTAATTATTTTTAGGACCTCAAAACACAATTCTGTATATGTGATGCAATGCATATACAGAGCCAAAAGCTGTTTGAAAGAGAATAAGGTGGGGCTTTTCGTTTGATCCAGCATG
The DNA here is from genome assembly GCF_001431845.1 of Calidris pugnax. Classification (NCBI taxonomy): domain Eukaryota; kingdom Metazoa; phylum Chordata; class Aves; order Charadriiformes; family Scolopacidae; genus Calidris; species Calidris pugnax. The sequence continues at coordinate 25,105,602 of NW_015090922.1, forward strand.
GGCATTTTTTACATACTCTCCATCCTATTTAAATGAACATTCAGTCAGCAAGATGAGGTGTTAGTTCTGACTCTATGTTTCCAATTATGTTGTTGGCAAATTAAAGTGAACAAAAAGGATATTCTGTGTGAACTCCACAAAAGGGCTAGGGATGATGGGGCAGGAAGAGTCAGGGCTCCTTGAAACATAGCTAGATGTTGATGTTATTCTTCCAGGCCAGAGGAAATCTCATGTGTGTGCTGTGAAATTCCCTTACTAATATTCCTGCATCCTCCTCCATCTCTAAAAGACTTGGGAAAAAACAATTTAAAAATGGGTTGCCGTCTGCAGTCAGTCCTCTGTGCTGGGTCCCCACAATGGTGCTTCTGCCCTGCTGAAGCAGCCACTGCTGGTTCAGGGGCCGTGGTGACCTGTGACCAGAAGCCACGCTGTGGCTGGCTGGCTGTGGCTCCTAGAGGGGCAGAGCTGAAAACCTCTGAAACCTGCTTCGCCTCCTGGATTAGCCAGGCTCCCCAGCTTGTGGCTGTCACAGTGTGCCATTATCCTCGCGTTGTTCTCCTGAACCTGTGTGCTTCCCAAACTCCTCTGACAGGGATGAGCAATTTCCCACGGCAACCAAAACACAGAAGCTGGACAGGGTTTGTTCCTCTGTCCATCCTGCCTGTGTCTGTGGGATCTGGCTCTAGTGCAGGCAGCGGATCGGGGAAGGGACCCTTTTGGGGCTGAGTTTCTTAGCAGGAAGCAGAATGTGTAGTCCTAACGAGGCATCTCTCATTAACTCTCTCTCCTCTCCAGGTTACAAAATAGATAGGAGTATGGGGGGGGAAGGCTTCTCTCTTCTCTTCTCTTCTCTTCTCTTCTCTTCTCTTCTCTTCTCTTCTCTTCTCTTCTCTTCTCTTCTCTTCTCTTCTCTTCTCTTCTCTTCTCTTCTCTTCTCTTCTCTTCTCTTCTCTTCTCTTCTCTTCTCTTCTCTTCTCTTCTCTTCTCTTCTCTTCTCTTCTCTTCTCTTCTCTTCTCTTCTCTTCTCTTCTCTTCTCTTCTCTTCTCTTCTCTTCTCTTCTCTTCTCTTCTCTTCTCTTCTCTTCTCTTCTCTTCTCTTCTCTTGTCTTGTCTTGTCTTGTCTTGTCTTGTCTTGTCTTGTCTTGTCTTGTCTTGTCTGGTGGAGGGTCACAAAAATGATTAAGAGGGCTGGAGCACCTCTCCTATGAAGACAGGCTGAGAGAGTTTGGCTTGGTCAGCCTGAAGAAGAGAAGGCTCCAGGGAGACCTTATAGCAGCCTTCCAGTGCTTGAAGGGGGCCTACAGGAGAGATAGGGAATGTAGTGATAGGACTAGGGGTAATGGTTTTAACCTGAAAGAGGGTAGATTTAGATTAGTAGAGAACAGGAAGACATTCTTTACTGCCGTGGTGGTGAGGCACTGGAACAGGTTGCCCAGAGAAGTTGTGGATGCCCCATCCCTGGAGGTGTTCAAGACCAGGCTGGATGGGGCTTTGAGCAACCTGGTCTAGTGGGAGGTGTCCCTGCCCATGGCCGGGCGGTTGGAACTCGATGATCTTTAAGGTCCCTTCCAACTCTAACCATTCTGTGATTCTGCCTTTTGCCTTGCACATGGGCCAGGGTGGCACGAGTGCTGTGTGTGGGACACAGAGGCTGAGGCCAACCTCATGCCTGCCAGCAATGCCAAGGTGCCAGTGGAAACCACAGTATGCAGGAGAAGGCCAGCATCGGGTTCTGGAAGGGAAAGCAGGTGCCCCTGTGGGGTGGGCTACTTAGCCCAGGGCTATGAGGTAGGTTGGATCTCGTATCTCGTTCGTTTGTTTGCAACATTAGAGGCCGTGGAAGGGGAGTCCTCCAGTGCTCCTGGAAGCTTTTGAAAACCCTCCACCATCAAGGCTTTGTGAGGAGGTCGATATGCCCCCAAGGGACTAAAATCCAGGTTTGGGGTATGGCTGGAGCAGTCCTGAGCTTCCCAGCTCCAGGACCTGCCGTCACCACATGTATGCCCATAGGAGAGGGGAAGTTAACAGGGAAACATCGGGAAACTTCTGAAGGTGCTAATTAAGCAACTTTAAGTTATAAACAATTTTAATTGAACTCATTTTTGGTGTCACATACTATCTCTTGATGAGATGAGTCCTAAAATTAAAGCTGTTTTAATCTCTCTCTCCTGCTCCTCCTCTCTCCCCTGCTTGTCTTTCTGGTTACAAAGTAGAAAAGAAATCACTGAGACTTCTTGGGCTTTGCTGAACACTGCTATATTTAAGGTGTTATATTTGTTTTACTTTAAATCTCACCAAAAACTCAACCTTGGGACCGGACCTCCTTTATCAGTGTTGCAGCTAACTTTCTGCTTTTGCATGTAGATTTTTTAAGGAGGAAAGAGGAAAAATTGGCTTGTAAGAGGTGCTAGCTCACCACCTTAATGATGATAGCACCAGCCTTTAATATAACCTTTGCCCAGGGACGTTGCAGCATATCACTGTCTCCTTGTGATAAATGTTACATCATCATCTCTTTTTCTTTTTTTTTTTTTTCTTTTTTTTATATAAATGTTTCTTAAATGACAGAAATAGTTTTGTATTGAGTTATGAGTCCCAAACAGCATCATGTTTTCCTGTGTGCTCCTTTATCACTGTCACGGGCCAACTGAAATTCTCCAGGCTTTAAGGGAGTCAGGCCTGTGGTCCAGGCTGTGGAGGTCATGCCCTGCTCTGTCCTGGGAATAGCTAAAGACATCAGATTTCAGCCTTACCCTTAGGAGATGATTACCATGTCACGTGTGCCTGCCTTCATGTCTATTGTGCACGGCCAATTTTCAACCCTGGGGCCTCGAAATTAATGGCTGTCTGATAGTGCAGCACCATGAGAGCCTTTCTCCAGGGGCTGGGCTGGGGGAGGACAGAGATGGAAGGGGCCAAAGGTTTTGGTCCCAGGTTCACCTTTTCTTCCCTCGTCCTGCAAGCGTTCCTTCATGCAGTGCTCTGCCCGAGGCCAGCACTATTTTGGCTGATATATGTGCATGTATATAGATGCCTGTGCATCTGCTAAGGAGCCACCAGCTGTGGACACACAAGTGGAAGTGGAAGGGTTGGAAAGGTGCTTGAGCATGTCTGTTGGTAGCAGCTGGTGCTGGTTGAGCACTGCACTCTTCTGGGGATGATCCCTGGTTTTGGGAGGAAGGGACGGAGGTCCCTTCAGAGTGCCCTGGGCTCAGTCTGGAGGGGAGGCAGCAGTCTGGCTGGGGTTTGCTCCTTTTACTCTCCACTGCTGGGGTCTGTACGTTAAATTTCAGCGGATTTATAACCTGCCCTGCCAAGAGGAGCTGGACACTTTTGGAAGAAGCAAGACGTGGTCCTGGCAGCTTCCTCAATTCAGCACTAAGGCTGGGTATTTCACAGCTTGCATAACCCTAATTTGCTTCGGGATTTTTGCTGAGGGGGTATGATGCCAAGGGCTGCACTGTAGAGGTTTTATTTCACTTCCAGTAGGCTGCTTGCCATTTTTATATTATCTCACACGGTCATGGAGCACTGCAGGTAATAGAAACCTTTAGTTTTCATTGATTATTCATGGCACAGTTTGCTTTGCTAGGCATCCTTACAGGCCACAGAGCCTGCAGCCTCCCAACACGCGTAAGGGGACACATTTCCTTGCCACAGACAATTTGGCTCGAAAATTTCCTTGAAGCATTCCAGCTCTGCAGGTAATGAACACTTGGGTGGTTTTGACTTAGGTTCCCTCCTCACCAACCAGTTATGTTACCCCTGGCCCAGCTGCTGCCCCTGGATGGGTTTGGTGGCTCCTTTTTACCAGGACACTGCTCCAAGAAATTCCCCCCTCTTTACATCCAGCCACAAACAACATGTGCTGACCCTGACCTCTGTCCTGCGGGGAACTGGCCTGGGTCCCCTCCAGCATGATCTGGGACCTAGCAAGGCCTGCAAGGAAATGTTGAAACTCAGAGCGCTCCATTTCACTTTAAATTTTTGGGGGAAATCCTGAAAAGCTCTTTAAGGAGATTATTTTTGAAGCAGCCTGTTTCCTCCTTCCCTCTCCTTTCCTTTCTCCACCTCTTTGTCTGCTAAATAAAACAACCTACATTTTTGACCTGAATTACTTTAAGTGTCCCTGAAGGCATGTGCAGCTCCTAGGACTGTAGGAGGGTTTTCTTCTTTGGTGCAGCAAGCTACCATCATTAGAGATGACAGTCAAGCTGGATCCCCCCAGTCTGAACACTATATTTGTATTTTGGAGTACAAACAACAACCCCATGCATTTCTGTAGCGCCAGCCATCAGGGAGAAGCTCAGGATGTTTTACAAACAGGCAGGGATCAGTCCTGTGGGCAATGTATCTCCCCATTTCTGCAGGCGAGATACAGGGAAGTTAAATAATTGCCAGCATTGCACAGCAAGGACCTGAATCTGCCTGCATCCATATCCCCCTAAATCACAACTCACTCCAAGGCACAGGAACCAGCAGCAGATCAAAACCAAGACCCCAAGCTGATGGCAGCTCCCACTGCCCCTGGGCATTCCTCCCATGCCCCCCGGCCCCTCTAGCACCTCTCCCCAGGGAGCCATCAAGCTCCCCCGGGCTCCCCAGAGGCCATCCAGAGACCATCCGAGGAATGCATGCCCTTGGAGTGGCAGTGGCAGGATGAGGTGGGATGCCCTTTACTCTGCCCTCACCTCTTTGCTGCCGGAGCTAAAGGGGACAGCTAAAGCCCTCCAGGGAGGCTGTGTGTCAGGCCTTAGCAAAGCCTTGCTCAAATCACGTTCCAAGTGGTGGATTTTTTCAAAGGACAATGAAATTGCTCGTTCTGGCCCGTTTTAACACTCTCTCCTATAACACGCATGGCAGACCTGGCTGAATTAAACCAGCCGTACTAATTTCTCTTGTTATAGCAGCCCTGTGTAACACACAAAATGCCTGGCTTTGGAAGATGATATTATAAAGAAGGACACTGTAATTTAGTGGCTCATTTAATGTGAACCAAGAGAAATATGAGGCATGCCAATGCCGCACTGGGGCTCTATTTATATCCTTTTTGGTGTACAGTATGATTTATAATAAAGAATCATTTTTATATAGTATTAGCGCAGTAATGGAGCTTACTGGGTTACCACATCTGAAGTTAGGAAATATTGTATTAGATGAAGCTCTGTGAGGGCCGTGTAAGAATAGCCCTTTCTTCACTATTGAATCATGATTCCAAGCTTCCTAAAATAAATATTAATGCACTCTATTTACTGAGGAATCTGTGCTTTTATTAATGCAGCAGGAGGATCTCCACCTCTGAGCTCAGAAGCTGTTGTGTGCAGCCCCACAGAGTTCATTTTGCAGCTCCCAGCCCTGCTGCTCAGCACCCTCCGGCACCAGGAGCATCCTCCTCTGCGGGGAGCCTGGGAGGATGGCAAGAGGCAGAAGTGCTGTGTTTTGCAGGGGAGCGTGGTATCACTGCTTACAGGAAGGCTTTTCCTCTTCCGTCCCCCACTGCATGAAGCCCTGTGGCCCCTACACCTCTCCCCTGCCCTGGGGCTGCTGGAGAGGAGGAGGAAGGACCAGGATTTACCCCCTCAGAGTTGTTCTGAAGGCCACACAGGGAGTAAGCACTGGAGCCAGGATGAGAGTGGAGCTGCTCCTGGCACCTTGCCCTCTGCATGATTCAGAGCTTGTTTCTGAATCGAGAGGACTGAGTAAAGTTTCATTTGTCTATCTAGAAAGCAGTGCATTCTCCTTCCCATTTAAAGCTCCGGAGCCTCATGATGATTCAGAGCGCATGCAGGAATGTGCCTGCACACTGATTTTAGTACCAGGCAGCGTAATGCCTGCCAGTGATTAGTTCTGCCGTGCAGGTGGGTGAAGGAATTAAATTGGGTTTAGAAACAAGGCAGGGGAAAGTCACCTGGAGAATGCCAGGGAGAGGGGGAGCTTCCACCGAAGCTGAAGCGTGAGATGGCGAGATGCCGAAGGTTTTCTTTAAAGCAGCTTGCTTCACAGGGCCCTGCAAGCATGCTGCAGTGAGATGGTGTTGCTTACTCCTTGAGGAAAGATGCTCGGCCTTTCCCCTCCTACCCACAGGGCAGGGAGGAGCTGCCCGAGGCCACAGTGCCCCTGCTGCCATGCCCCAGTGGGGCTTGGCTTTTGGGGCACAAAGCAACAGTTTGATGCTTTTCAATGATGATGAGGCTGATGGCTACACCAGACATCCTGGGCCAACCTGCAGGAATGGCAGCTGTGGAGACCACCTCTGGTGCCATCCATAGCATCACAAGCAGCCGGCAGCCTGCGCAAGCACGTGCTCCAAGCCCAAGCTCCCTCCTGGTCCATGTTGAGATGGATGTCACTCTGCAGCCCCCAGTGTGTGCTGCCTTGCTGGAGAGATGACCCCCTGCTTCCCACTCTCCCAGCCCTTCAGGGACACCACCACCACTGCTAGCCGGAAAGGTGACATGCAGGAGCTGACAAAGCCGGAGCTGACTCTGCTTCCCGCTGAGCCAACCTCAGGGAAATTACCCAGCCACTTTGAATAAAAATGAATTAAGTAGCCTGGCAGTAACTCAGACCATATTTTATTAACTTGGCCAGAACCAAGTAATGTTAATCCCTCTCCCTGAAATTTCTTTTTTACAGCCAGGCTCTAATATATGAAAATGTGCTGGCAAAGTTTTTTGGTAGATTATAACCCTCCGGTTGGTAACAACCAGGCAGCGTGGGGTTATCGCTTGGATAGGGGCTGCACCTCAGCTTGGAGCCACACACAACCCATGTGAGCACTGAGGCAGGGGACAATGGCTTCACCCACTGCATGCCATGTCCCTTGGGGCGAGGGATGTCTGGGTTCCTGAGGGGCCTGGGGAGGGCAGGGACCAGCTCCGGTCCATGGGGGTGAATGACTCTGCAGAGCTGCCTCCCTTCCTCCTCCCCTCCCGCCCTGGCAGGAGAACAACTTTTCTTGGCTCAGCAAACACTGAGCCTCAGTTTCTCTATAAAGCTGAGGGGCCCATCTGCTTGGACCACTAGATATGATGTCTCAATGCCAAGCCCTTGCTTTAGATGTTGAAGTGCTCCCCAGGGAGTACTCCGGCACCTGAAAAAAGGCAAAGATCACCTTCTGCACAAGTTACCACACCTGGGCCATCCACTAAACACAGTGGAAGCCAGGAAGGCACTACAGAGCAGAACTCTGCTTGCTGGTGTCCCAGAGCTCCTGTCACTGGTCTTGTGGGGGCTGCTGAGGGTGACAGCACTCCTAGGGGGTTTTCAGTGGGCTGTCAACCCACTGGGACCACAGCAGGAGTTTTCTCCACGTTTTGCAGACCCTGTCTTTGAGTTTAGCGCCAGTGGAGTCCCCTTTGTGAGTCCTCAAAGAGGCTGTGGGGTAAATTAGCATCTTCCCCAAACTCTGTATTCTCATGTCCCATGTAAGCCCTAGCAAGTAATAAAACTGCCCTGCCTTCGTTGTTTCTTAGCAATAATAATCCTAATAATACTTCACACATCAGTAAGAGCTTCCATCTGAAGAAATGAAAGCTCTTTACAGACATTAATGATTTACGATGTTTAGCCCATCTCTGAGATACATGAGGAAAACCATCATCTTTTTCACAGATGGGAAGCTGAAGAAAACTGTAGGCAAGTGACTTATGGCCACGCAGGAAGGCAGCAGCGAGGCAGGGTGAGAGCCCAGTCCCCTTCACTACCGCCTGTGACCGCAGCTCCCCTTTGTTGTTTCACAGCCAGCTTCTTCTCCGTGCCCACAATGTTCCAGTGGAGCCATCAGAGGAATTGCCGCCAGCTTCTGGTGGCCAAACCCAACTTGCTCACTGTGCCATTTTGGGGCTGTTTGCCTTCCCAGCACCCCATTGCTCGAGGCGGGCTGGTCCTTGGGTGCCTACAGCTGCTCGTTGCTGCTCGTGGGGTGCAAGACAGAGTTTGGCCCAGCGGTTCCTGCCTTTTGGGGGATGCCCTTGGGTTGTGGTGACACCTGATGCTTTGTAAGTGACCCCAGTCCTTGGGGCAGGCAGGGGAGCCTGCTGAGGGGTTGAAAAGAAGGTGCCCTGGGGTTGGGTTGGGTGTTGCATCCCATCCCGGGCAGCCTTATCTGTCCTTTGGCCGCAACCTGGCCTGTGAACACGCCGCGGCCGTATCGGCTGCCGGGCTGGCTGCGAACACGTCCGCCCTCGCCCAGCGGCTGTCCCATTGCCTGCGGGGTGGGTGTGGGGAGAAGAAACCCGATTATAAATAGTCGGATGAACTCCAGCTCACTGGGCAGTGAACTTTTTGTATATAGATGCTTTGTAAAATGAAACTAGCCCGTGCCTCTCCGGGTGGAAAAAGAAAGCGAGCGGGGACCACACCTCTTCTATTATGTGCGTAGATCTGCCCATCGGGCTCTGGCAGCGCTTGCCTAGTTAAATGAAATAGTTGTTATAAACATGGGACTACTGGGTGGCTGGTTGTTAACTGTTTAGGGCACAACTTGAAATAATACAATTTGATCTGGACTACAGGCCAAAAGGGGATTTTCCGCCTCGCAGCGCAACCAGATCTGGGTTGCCTGCTTCCCTCCGCTATGCGGAGCTTATAAATAACCCCCTTCTCATCCTCAGAACAGCTTCTTCTTTTTTTTTTTTTTAACATGAGAAGGGAAAAAAAAAAAAACCAACCACCAACAGACAGGCAGGCAAGCAATAGTGAAAGTGCCACCATGTTGCTCTATTTTAAATCCCGCTTGCCTGCAATTTTGCGTTCAGGCAGGGGAGGAGACCACTGGGTCAGCCCATCGCCGCCCGCCCGGCCGCCATGGTGTGCGTGTGCCTCTGTGCACTTATTGTTTTATCCTCACGTCACCTTTCAGCCTCTGCCGCTCGCCCTTCCTCCGTCCCCGAAACCTTTGATTAATAGGTTTGCTTGCTTTTTATATCTGCACATGTGGCGCATCTGGAGCAAGGCGTGCCTCTGCTTTCTTGTTGTTGTTTTTTTATCTCCCTCTCTCTATATGTGCGAGTTATTATTATATTTTTTCTTTTTTTTTTTTTTTTTTTTTACTTTACTTGCCAGAATTAGTAACCTGAGAAGGTAAGGTTCTACTTGTGCTTCTGAAACAACATAATGAATGCCTTTGTGTTCCAGATTCATATAAGAGGCTTAACA
>NW_015090922.1:25115355-25145304 GCF_001431845.1 Calidris pugnax
TTTTTTTTTTTTTTTTTTTTTACTTTACTTGCGACTGCCATGGCAACTGCTACATGTTTGGCAAAAAGCTTACGGAGAAGAAAAGGGGCTCAGAGCGCTCAGCTGGCAGATGTCCAGTGTAATCATGCCGCAGCGCCGAAATGAGGCCCTTGGCCGGCTGCCGAGCTGGGGAGAACAAAGATGTCAGTTCCCCGTGTTGGCGGCGGCGCTTGTTTGGCACCCTTATATGGTTTCCCAGAACTCCTCGCCTTGGCGGCTTTCCATTCCCTTTAGGGCAGCAAACAGGATTAGCACACACAGACTTGTTTTTCTCTTTTCTCCTCCAACTGTTCCAATGACATCATCCCTGCTGCATTCAGCTGCCAGCAGGGTGACTTTGGGGGTGGGTTTTTTTTTTTTTTTCCTCCTCTTAAAAAAAACCACCACCGCGCACACACCAGCAAGCACAATGGTTTAGGTAACGCTTGCACACCTTTCTTGTTAAATTAAAGCCCCTGAAGTGCAGCAGGCTCAGGCGAACCAAGCCAGACATGCTGCATTTTTTTTTTTTTTTTGCCTCTCATAATTGAATTCCTGCAAGATAAAAATCTCCTTTTCCTCAGTAGGCTGTAATCAGCACTCGCAGAGCTGTGGTTTCCAACTGCCCTCATCATGTGCTTCCTTATGAAACTCCATGGAGAAATTGCCTTGGCATGAGCGCTGATTTAAAGGGCCTGGGAGCAGGGAGTAGCCCCCCAAAATGGAGGAGCTGGGGCTGCCCAGCCTGAGGTGCAGGGGTGTGTGGGGGCTTGTGGGGCTGCTATGGGATGGTGTGGGAGGGAAGCACCTTCTGTTAAGGAAGGACTATGATTAGGAGATTTTTTTGTTGCTGCTGGCCCTGGAAGGTAGGCAGAAAGATGTACAAAAGAAACCCCTAAATTTTCTGCCTTTCCCCTCAAAGCTCAGACCAGTATTTTGCTCCTGGACGTTTTCTTCCCTGGGCATTTTCCTCTCTCCACCTGTTCTCTTTTCCAGCCAAATAACAGAGCCATGCTCTGTTCCCAGGGGAGCCCCAAGGGGTACCAGCAGCCGAGCATCGCCCCCCGCCAGGAGATGGGCAGCCCTTGGCTGGGAGGCTGGGGCCAGCCCCTGCTCCCCGAGTCTGCTTCCCTCCCGGCAGCGCTCCTGTTTTCCTTGGCACGGGCCGCAGGATGTGATGCTCGCTTCCTTCTGTTGCTGCAGACCTGGGGAAGGGGCCCAAAGGGGATGGTGGGCTTTGCATGAATGTTTTGCTCAGTGATGGCAAAGCTCCCCAGCTCGGGGCTGGGCGCAGACCACTGGGTGTTTGTCAGCATGGGAAGAGCTGGCTGGCCCGGTTCCTCATCGGGTTGCTCAGTTTTTCCACTGCACATACGGACGGATGGACAGATGGACGTGGACGACAAAGCGGGGTTGCTAGGAAAGCTTTATGTAAGCGGCACTCGGCCAGCGGCTGACAGTGCAGCAAGTGTTCGGCTCCCAGAGCTCCACATCAAACCTGGCAGCACATCAAAACCTCTGTTTCATAACCCACTAGAAATAGGATTTTCTAACAGCGCTGAGAGGACTCGCCTTGTTGTGTGGGGACCTGGGATTTCACCAGTTGTTAATGGTTATCCAGGCAATGGCCTAAAAATGTCGGTAGCGCCCTTCTCCATGAGGAGGTACGTGATTTTACCGGTTGCTGTGCCTGGCGGCAGCCATGCTACCATAGTCCACCTGCTAATAACACAACTCAGGAATTAATTAGCAATTAACAGCAACCAAATAATTACAGAATCAGCCATCAGGAGAGAGGCTGTGGTGCTGTGAGCGGCTTTCCCAGGATGGGGACTGCCCTCCGTCAGGAAGGGGGTGTGTGAGCGTGCCCTGGGGAGAGAGCGGGGCTAGAGGGGGGCTTCCCCGTGGAAGCACAGATTTCCAGAGGCATTGAGGTTTCACGGGAAGAAGAGGACACCAAGAAATGAAATCAGTGTACCTCCGGCTGTGCTGAGGGAGTGAGCGTCAGCCATGCCTGCAGCTTCATCATGCAGGTAAGGAGGAGCTCAGGGAGGGCTCTGCAGAGCACAGCAGTGACTGTGGTCAAGCCTAGCTGCGGGCTAGGGGCTTGCTGGGGTGCTGGAGGGCAGAGAAACCCAGGTGCTGGTCCCACACCCTGCCTGCTTGCAGGGCTGCCCCTCCATGAGAAGCAGGCCAGGGCTGCTCACCTCCTCTGCTCCATCCACAAAGGATGGCAGTGTGCTCCCCACCCAACCGAGCCTCTGCCCATCCTGGCTCCACACTGAGATCTGCTGATGGCACAGGAAAGGCACTTACATCTTTTCTTTCAGCTGTTGAAAATAGAATGAGTACATTAGATAGATTCACGGAGATGGAAAAGGCCCAGGTATTCATCTTATTCATCGCTCTCCTTGCTGATGAAGAGTTATCCCCTCTTGGATGTTATCCAGTATTTTCCCCAACCTTGTTTCCAGCAATTCAAGTGATGGGGCTTCCTTTGGGAAACTCCGTCACTGTTTAATGCACTTTGCTGTTAGGAAGTGCATCTTGCCCTGCGTTTGGCTCCAGCAGTTCATCTCTAGGCTCTAGGGCTGCCTCCCAGTGTGCCAGCTGCTTGTGGGCTCTTGTCTCCTCCAGGCCAACTAGACGTGTTGAGTCCTTCTCACTTTCTCCATCGGTCAGTCTTAATCCTTTAATCATTTACTGCTTTCCTCCTCTCTGCTGCTGTCTGTCCCATATCAGCCTGAGTTTGCCAGACACGGCCAAAGCATCTCTGGGTGGAAAGAGGCTCCCCGCTGTGGGGCTGAGGCTGTGTCGGCAGCGGTGGCTCCCCGACAGCTCTGTGCTTCTCCAGCTCTGGGCCAGTGCGGGTGAGCTCAGCGGCTGGCACGGCAGAGCGCAGCTGGAGGGATCCTCTCTTTTACACCGACTACTAACAGCCTGGAGGGGCTGTTCTGGCCAAGTAGGACTGCTGAGGCATAGAAACACCCTGGCCACACAGAGCCTTTTCCTTGGCCATGCTCCCTGCAAAGGAGCCGGCAAGAGGTTTGGGTGGAGGAACTTCTCTGTGCAACTCTGAAAAGATGAACTGCCAGGCCAGTGCATGCAGGATAGTCTTGGTCCCATCCCCTGGAGGAGCATCACCAGTGCTGTTGCAGGGTGCCTCCTACCTGGGAGCCTGAGCTGGATGTCACAAATACTTCCTGCACGGTCAAAATAAGCAGATTACATCTCACCTACAGCAGTCTCCTTCCCTCCATTACCTTCAGAAAAATGCTGTGAACAGCCCTGGTGCTGCATGGGAGCTATGGTCTGCAGCTGGTTCTCATCTGTGTGTTCTCCCCAGCACCCCCACCTGGAGGTGCAGGGATGTCCGCCAGCTCAAATTGTTCCCAGAGGAATGTATTTCTGTGCTTACATTTCTAGTGCCTCCTTGTGCCCTCACCCCATGTCCATTCTTCCATGTCCCTGTACTTGCAGCTCCTTGGTATGGAGCCGATGGGGCCATGAGCACCTCTGCCCCGTGGGGCTGCCCACAGCAGAGGGGGTCCCAGCCCCTGGTTCCCCACTGCATGCCCCCTCCCCTCTTCCTCCAGCCGTTCGTCACAGCGCTCAGCACAGCATGACCAGGGTCAGCTGCTTGCCTTCCTCCTCACCGTGGGACCCAGTGCTCTTCCCTCTCTTTTTGTTTCCTTTTGTTTATGGTCCTCGATCCAGCTTTGGGGCCATGCGCAAACGCTCTGCTCCCGGCCAACTTGAATCCATTTCAAGGAAGATTGCACAAGAGTTCAGGGCTGGTGCTCGGAGCCAGGCCTGCTGGGCTGGCTGTTTTGTCCTCTCGGGCCCCAGTCCTGCCGGAGGACCTGCTGGCACCAACCGCCGCCAAAGCGGAGTCAGCAGGATGCCGCACGGGCTGCCCGGCTGGGAGGAGTCAGAGCAGCAAAGTCCAGGGGAGGTCAGGGACAAGCTTTGCAAATTTAGTTAAAAAAAAAAAAAAAAAAAAAAATAGAAAAAAAAAAAGAGAGAGAGGGAGCAATAGAAATTTGTCTGGAGTGCTTTGCTCTCTGTTCAAGCCATGCAGACTGATGGTAACCCCAGTTTCCTCCAGGTATAAATAGCTTTTCTTCCAGTCTCAGGCTGGGGCTGGGCAGTAAGAGCACGGCTGCTGCTGGCCGCCGCAGAGGAGCAACGCTCCGAGAGGTGAGGGAGTGGTTGGCAAGATGAAATAGCTGCCCTGAAGCCAAAAGGGAAGAGCCAGAGGGGTCCTGATGGCTCATGGAGCCGTGGATGTGTCTGGGAGCCTGAACAACCCTCTGTGGTTGCCAGGGCTGAGACACCCTGCAGAAGCAGCTCCCGGGTTGCCATCCACAGTCTGCCTGGCCTTTGGCGAGAGAAAGCCCTTACTACCTCTTGTGTCTCAAGCATAGCCTGCATTTAAAGTGACGTGGAAACCTTGCTTCCCATCCACAGGTTTAAAAATGCTGCAGGCAAGTAACACCCACTCCCACCCCCTTTTCTTTTAAAAAAAAAAAATGGTTCCTAACTTTTTTTTGAAGGCAGGTTCGTTATGTTTGGTTGGTTGGTCTGTCTTTTCGGTGACCTTGTCAACAAAGATATCAGCAAAGAGCTGACAGGGGAATACGTGGAAAAATCAAACTTAACTGCACGAGCGGGCTGCGGTAGGGTGGGCCCTGGGAGAGTTAGCTGACCTGCTGAGCCTCTGTCAATTATTTTTGAAAAATCATGGGGAACGCAAAGCTTCGGGGCGCAGGAGGTTCCTCAGCAGCCGGTGGCTGAGATGTTGAAGTGCCTCGTGACACCCATTGCCATCACAACTAAGAAATTTTGTTTACTTCCTTGACACGGGAGCCTCCCCACTTTGAAGGAGTTTGGAGTGACTTAAAATCCCTTGGGAAAGCCCTGTCTTTTGCAGAGGTGGGATTCATCTCAGCTGGCTGTGGGAGTTTGAAAGTCACACAGCTATCCAGGCTAATCATCCTTGCTCTTCTTGTAGGGCAGCTCACAAAGCATGACTAGTTTATATACTCAGTGGGACAAATCTTGATGGAAATGCCCACCTCATCCACAGAGCATAGAGGTTTGGTTAGCCATGGCTGCCTACTTCTGAGAAGATGAGCACTAAATGATATGATCTACCCTGGAGAACAGGTTTTGGCCCTTCGGAGCCGCAGAGCCTCCTCTGTGGCTCTGAAGGTGCCTGATGACCTATGGCGCATATGAAATGACATATGGTGGATATGCAAGAGCTTGCCCACGGTTTCCCCTCACCTCTCCCAGTATAGCCCATGGGATGGACATGGAGACAAATGTTAAGGTCCAGGGGGCTGCTGTATTGCCTGTTCCTCTCTCTGATGCAGCCTGCACCCTTACTTTGTCCATTCACTTGCCCTATTCAAGCCTAGGAGTTTTTGCCTGGATGCTACAAATTTTTCCTCTGACTCCCAGGTTCTAGCGAGGCTTCTTGGCTGCTGGCGATCTCATTAAAAACCCTGATGAATTCAGTGATGCGGGCCCTGAGTTATTCTCACTTCCACCGATTTCATTTGAGTACATGCTAATACTTTCCCCATACTTTTCAGTTTAACATAATGCTGATAAATGATATGACAACGATAAATTTTCATTTTATTTAAAGCTGTTTATCATCCATATCTATTATGGAAGGTCATCAATTATGCAAAAAGCGTGAATGTTTAAAGAGCCTCTAAAGTGTCTCTATTTATGGATTGCATGTTGTGTCTTCTTTACTCCTTACTTGTGCACACACTGGAGAGGCTCCTCCATTAAGCATCATTTTTGCACAAAGAGCCTGAAAAATGGAACTTGACAGGGGAATCTTAGACAAGCTGGAGGCTTGTTGCAAAATGTGGCTGAGCTATAAAAATTTCACTTCATGGGAGAAACCTTCAACCCTCAAAGCTGGGTCTAAACCAGAGGATCAGTAAATTAGATGGATGCAGCATGCTTTGGGTCAAAAAGCCACACTGTCCTGCTCTCCTGAAGTCACCTTCCATAGCTTTGCCAGGGCTCTCGGTTAAGGGGTAATAAATGGGTCCTTCGTGAGCTCTTGCTATAGGAGGGGTCCACACTGCTCACAGCCCGGCCGTGCTGGGATTTCTGTGGTCTCCCCAGAAAGCCACGGGATCTTCTCCCCAACAACTTGGTTGGGTGTGGACCATGCTGCAGAGACACGTGGCTTGCAGACGGCTGCTCCTGCTCAGTGCTGCTCTGGAGCAAGGGAATGAGATGCTTAAAATGTCTGAGATGTTGTCAGGCAGGCAACTATCGCTCATCTCCAGGCTTACACAGCAACCCCTTTGCTATGGAGGGCCAGATTCTGCTCACAGGGCAGTATGTTTGGAGCCACCTTGCATTAACACCAGTGTAACTGGCAACTTGTTTTTGGCATGTGCATTAAATCATAGTAACGGGGAGATTTTACAGTAAGGAACACAGCTCAGAGAGTGAACACCAAACAGAGACCCTTTAAAGGAGTCGGAGACATTGGCATCTTGGATTGCTTCTTTCTTTCCTTTCAAGATGCTGAGTGGACAAAAGGAGTTAAAGTAAGGAAATTAGATCACAAAAAGCAAATTAACTAAACGGCACTGTCCTGGCCCAATGCTGATCTCACGCATGGTGTGCCAGTGAATCCCGAGTCGCTGGGCGCACATCTGGGTGTTTCTGGGGCAGCTCTGTCTATTCAGGCCTGCCGGGGTGCCGGAGGGGACCCACAGCTGCCACGTCTCTCCGGCAGCGTGCGACAGGAAAGGGAGAGCTTTCTCACACGTCCGACACAAGAGGTCGATTGTGGGGATTGCTGGCGGGTGACCTCCCTGTGCCGCCGGTGCCGGGGATGCTGGCAGCGCTGGGCTCTGCCGCCCGCCCGGCACTCGCCCTGCAGAGGATGCCCACGCTCCAGCCCCTGCTCCCCTCCCTTCCTGCCTCCAGGAGAAGTGGCATTTCAAGCAAGAACCCTTGCTCCCAGCCCTGGCCCTGCCCACAGCCAGGGGGGCAGCAGGAGTCCTAAACATGGGGGTTCCCCCAGTACTGCCCATCATGGGGGCTTCTCTGGCACGGGCATCCCCCGGGAGACCTTCAGCTCTTGTGTTATAACGCCTGTAGCATTGGTAAGTGTCCTGTAGCACTCCTTAAACATCTCTCTGAAGTAATTAGTTGTGTTTTTAAATTACTTACAGTTTATGTAGCCCTGTAGGGGATGTGTCAAGTCATGACAATGAAGGGAGCGTGAAGCCCGTGGAGTGGGAACCGTGGTGGCATCTGCTATTTTTAAATGTGCCATGCAAGGTCACCTCCACACTCTCCCCACACCCAGCACCCGTCTCTCCTGCCCACCTGCCCTTCACAGTGTTCGGTGGTCTTTGCCATGAAATCCTTCATTTTCTTTCACTCTTCCTTTCCCCTTGTAGCCATCAGATGTCCTTGACAGCACCATGCGCCTTTAAGCCAAGTAAGCAATAACACAGGAGTGGACTTGCAAACATCACGCCCTTTATTGAGTTCATTAAAGGCCTGGGGTCAACAGCTGGCTACTTCTAGAACTAGAAGAGTTGCAGTGGTACATTAGTTGGATTTTTTTTCCCCTAACAGTTCAAATGGCTGTGCAAATTTTCCATTCAGCTTCTATTTTTTCCCTAGGCTCATGGGATGAAGAAGGATGTCTTCTGAATCCTGGTTTCTCCCATGGCAGATACTGCCTCTCATTGCTCTTGTCCTGATCCAACCAGGCTGTCGCGAAGCTCACTTTGGATCTTGTACCGGTGCTCTGACTGTTGGGCTGGTCCAGAACATCACTGCTCTGCCAGAAAGAAACCTTTCGCATTACAGCCATGAGAAAATCCAGTTTCTCTCATGACATACAGAGAAATGTTATTGCATTTCAGTAGCTCTCTCCCTTACGTGGTGATGAAGGGAGAGGGGTCCTCTTGGGAGACTCCTCATGGCCCTCAGCATCCTGGCACCTATCTGTGCATGTCAGCATCTCTGTATTCCACCTCCTTTGCTGGGCGCACTGTCCAGCTCATCCTGGAATTATGCTTGTCTTTCCATAACTGCATCCCATCAGTGCCCAAAATCATTAACTACCAGTGTGTCCTTTTCTCCTTCAGCCAGTTCCAGATGAGTTCCCAGTTCACAGCGTCAGTTCTTGCTGTTAATCCATAAACTATAACCTTTACATCGGGTACTGTTCAACATAATTAGATTTCTATTACATGATGTTCTTTCCTGTGGTTAAACAAGACTTGCTTTACTTAAACAGCCAGCCCCAGGTGAGGTTTAACTGTAACCTTGGTGTTAAAGCTCTGTGCTTGCATGCTGCTCTCTTGAAGCCTCCAGTCCACATCACCATTGCCTGTACTTATCTTGACATGACACGTTAGCAATCATCCAAAGCTGGCAGTGAGACCCAGCCTTGTCCTGCAGGACGTCAGCCCTCTCCCAAGGACCCACTCTTTCCATGAAGAGAAGAATAAAACCAGGATGGCTCCAAGTCAGGTCACCCTGACTGTAGTGTAAACATGGTACCTGCTCTGGTGCAAGCTGGAGTGGGAAACAAAGGCACAATAGACCAAACAAGGTCATTACACACTATTTGATCTAATTATACATCTAAAACCAGGGCTCTTTGTGCAACGATTTTTATTTTGTGCTGAGAGGGAGGGAAAACAGCCTTACACATAATGGAGCAACACCGGGTACTGAAACACATCTTGTCTCACATAAAGCAGCAATATTGCTTCCTAAATCCACCTGTACCTGGGCTGAGCCTTCATTTATCCCCATTCTCACCGCTGCCCTTCCCTGTGGTTAAAAAATGTTGGTATGCAGGAAAAGTTCCATCCGGCAGCGCTGGGGCTGCAGCCGCCCCCCTCCCTGAGCCCACTGGCTGCTTTGATGCCACAAGAGCATGACAGTAAGAGAAATGCCTGGGGAAGTGAATCAATAGCATCAGGCCGGCCAGCTGCAGGGTGAGGACGGGGTAAATCGCTGCAAGAAACTTTCCCAGCCACCGGAGGAGTTGGGAGAACAATGTGGAGAAGAGGATGTGAGGCACTTCCCGCCCCTGGTCAGCCCTGGCCAAGGAGTGCTGCAGCCTCCAGCGCTATCTTTGTACCCTGTCATCGTCTGGAGACAGCTTTTGCTGTTTGCTGTGGGTTTCTATACTCGATGTTCCTTTTAGCTCTCTCTCAGAGATCTAACCGTTGCTGCAAAAAAAGGGGACTGTGTCCCCCAGCCCTTCTGGCTGACATCTACCAAGCCCATCAAAGGCAGGTCCCTGGGCCAGAGTGTGCTGGTTCATCTCCAGGATCTGGCTGGTAGAGCAGTGTCAATGCTTTTTTTCTTTTCCTGTCCTTCTTTCCCTCCTCCCGTCCCTGAGAGATGGAGATAGTGGATTTCTTGTTTGTTCTGCATTCCCATAACCTCTGTCTATTACCAGCCACTCGAATCTCTCTGTCTAGATCCTGCAGAGCTGCTTCCCTCGACAACATTCAAGTGCCTTTTGCAAGTGAAAAAAAAACGACCAAACAACCCAGCCCTGTGATTTTCCTCCCTGCTATCAGGAAACAGGTTTGTTTGTTTTTTAATGAATGCAAAAGAATGCAGATAGCGGTGAGGAAAAGCTTGGGCAATGAATTCAGCACTTCTTTATTTAGGCTCTTCCATGTATATCAGCTGAACCCAGCAGGCGGCAAAGCAAGAGCTGGATGTTATTTCAGGAAAAGCCTGGTCTTTCATGCTTGAGACAGAGTAGTGTCCCTGGAGGGGAGCTCTCGGCTCCTGTCAAGCATGGGTGATATGGGCAGAAGAAGGACAAGGAATTCCAGCAATGCTGCTTTTCTTCTCTGTCTTCCAGACTTTCATAGCAGGTGTCCCCAGGGCTGCCCACTGCCACTGGGACAGGTTGGATAGGGTTCACGCCAGCAGCTTTGCCTGGCCTGGTATTTTCTACCACTCAGGTGCCAGACACTTATATCTTGCAGGGCGGGAGACAGAAGAGGCACGTCCATGGCATGATGCAGGAGATGGATGGTACGTGGCGGTGCTGGGGACTCTGCCACTTAGGCTATGTGGGCAAGGCAGCCGTGCTAGCTGGCAGGGGCTGAACACTAATAGCAGATTCATTCCAGCTGCGTACTTGCTGGAAACAGGCTGAAGTCACAGTCATACTGATGTCAACACCAAAAAGGTGAAAAAAACCCAAAGTAATGTGGCAGATCAAGCATAACATTTCTCTTGACTTACTGCTCGGCACTTCATGGCAGTTTCAGGTGTTTCTACCTTACTGAAAGTTAAATTTCAGTCTTGGAGCATCACTTCAGCATGAAAACTAGAAGTGCATCACATAAAGCAAGCTTCTTTCAATTTTATTCAAACAGCACATATATTTTGGCTATGTCTCTTTGCTGAGTTCAGCACAGATTCAGGTTTGGTCAGCCTGGAACTGCGTTTTTCAGTCCACACTATATTTATTGCAGTTTTTTACCTGGGTCTAGCCATGACATTGTGTGAACCACTTCTTTGCTATACCTCGGTAGTTAAAGCACATCTGTTCTTTGGGGTCCAAGCAGCTCCAAGATAGGTCACCTCTAGTTCCAAACCCAATATTCATTTGCATGTGGTGAATGTATTTCTTCCTCAGTCACACAGGATTTTTGCTTCTTTCAAAGTATGTCTTTTGTAGCAGATTTTTATGCAGATTTTTATGTAAGAACATATTACTAGGTTGTTTTCTATTGATGCAGAGAAATCTTTCACGCAATTTGCATCCCATTAACAGCTTCATAAGAGATGATCCTGATTCTAATGGCTCTGCACAATAAGCCAATAAAGCCAAATATGGAAGGGATTATGGAATGCGTTGCTGTTATACCCACAAAATAGCTTGTACATTCAAAAGAAAGGCATCGACTCCTCTGACACCTAAGGTTAGTCCTAAGAGTTACTACTACTGAGATTTTTCAGCAGTGCTTTGATTGTCTTTTGTTTCCTGTTGGTTGCCCTCTGTGTTTACTTGTGCTAGCAGCAGAAACCAAAGAGGAGCTCCAGCCTGCAGGGACTGCTGCCTTGCAGGTGAGTGTCCTACACGGCCTGCTGGGTGGAAAATGCTGCCGGATTCCAGCATTGCAACAAAAATGGTGCTGTTACATCACTTCTGTAGTGCTGGAATAACAACAGAGGCTGCCTTGGGGCAAGTATAGGCACTAGCCAGTGTCTCTGCCACCGATACCTTCCTGTAGGCATATTTACACCCTATGCTTTCCCTGTAGGAAAGGCCAGGTGTCTGCACTGAGCCTTTCAGATCTGCTGCCCGTCTTTGATGCTGCTGGCATGGCACAGGCTGGTGGGCAGACTTACCAGCCGTGGAGGATGAATAACTCTCTCCCCTGTGTCAGAGTTTCAGTCCTTAGCCTCAGGGGTTTCTTATTGAGTTTCATAAACAGGGTATTGGAAGCGCAGGGCAGACATCAGAAGCAGGCCTCCTGCTGCCAGAGACCCTGCAGCTCTGCAGAGGGATGCAAGGGGGTGCCTGTGTGGGGAAGCAGCACTGAGCAGCGGGGAGGTTTCTGCTGCCATCCTTCAGGGAACACGTTTGTACGCTGTTCCTTACCAGGGCTAGAAAACTACTGCTGTGATGGATAAGGTGGCAGAGGAACGAGGCTGGTGGGAAGCTGGCTCAGAGGAGAAAGGATGAATGGTGGGAGAGGAAAAAGAAGCAGTCCGGAGCATGGTGGGACTTGCCTACAACTGACTTTTCCCTCCCTCTGCCAGATCTTTCCTTGTCTGCTCCTGCTTCATCTGGGAACAGCAGTCACAGGTCAGCTCAGCCATCTGGCTCCCTTGTGCCCTTTTTTTTCCTGCAGGACACAGCCTGAAGTTCTCATACAAATTGAAGTAATTGTCCAGGCTCCTGGGAAATACATGAAAGGGCACTCTCTTGAACTGTGGCAATGCCCAGACCACACTCCCTCCCAGTGCACATGTAATGCTCTGCATGCTGTTAACTAGCTTAAGGTTTTCACATGCTCAATTGCCTAATAGAGAGTTTCTTCCATCTGCAACAAACAGCACTCAAAAAAGTTTTTTACCTTCTTTGGTCACATTCGTACATGCTCTTCTTCTGTTTCAATTGCTCAGCCATTATGGGGTTTCAGTGCATTTGAACTGTTTGCTTGTTGTGGCCTGTATTTTCGGCTTCACAGTGATCAATGTTGTCTTTATGCCTCCATTTGGTTTAGAGGTGGCTTGTAAATGTAACACGCCAGTGGAGCCAACCACACAAGCAGCTGCTGGGCACACTGCGGGAGGTGTTCAGATACGCAGCCATGACGAGCTGGACATAGTCCCACATGAGCTCATTGTAACCTTCCCCAGTACAGGAGTCCCCTGTCCACTGCTCCTAGCCAGCTGGTGATGCTGCCCCTGGGTGCCAGCTGCCCCGTGCTCCTCGGCACGGCAGGTTGGGGTGCTGGGACACGTGTGTGGTGGGTTCATCCTCTTGGGCTGTTGGGGATGGAGCAAATTGGGTGTTGGCAGGCCATGGACCGCTCTGGCACTGCGAGACTCACAGGCCACACTCATTTTGGTGGAGCCGGAGGTGACCTCGGGGGGCTCACAGGGACCCACATGGTCTAAGTGATCTGCCCAGTCTTCTGTGTGCGTGTGCTGCACAGGAGGTTGGACACCTTGCAGCCCTTTCTGGTAGGGAGAGGTCAGTGGGCAGCATTTAAAACTTCCTCTGCGCATATCCATGTGTGCACACATACCTGTGAAAGGGGGTTTTTTCAGTCAAAATTGAGCACTTTTTTTGCAGTAGCATTTTTAGAGTGATGGCATATTCACACAAGGTCCATTTTCCTTTAACTTCATTAAGTGGCTGTTGTTGCTGCTACCAGCGTTTGAGACAGCAGGACCACGAGCAGACAACCTGAGAATTTTCCCATTAGTTGCAAAGCACTGAACAGGCACCATTCCCTTTCCGGAGACCCACAGGGTGCACTGACTGGGCTTGGCAGTGGCAGGGGCTGGATCTGCATTAGGAGCTGAGACAGCCCAACTGTGATGTTTAATGGTCTGATTCATGGTCTGATGTCTTCTGGCCTCATACGTTCACATGGCATGGCTTTAAGCTGAATGCATGCCCTTCATGGGTGCACCACTGGCTGCCTTGGGGCAGGCCTGGGCTCACTTGGCTGTGGAGGTGGTCTCAGTCACCTCCCAGGGTGCAGGATGTCTGAGAACCATTTCTGCTCCCCTCAAAATGCAATTTTCATTGCCACAGGATTTTGCGCTAACACAAGCTTTTGCTTCTTAAATTTCAATCATCTGTAGGGTGTAACTTTATCAAACCATAAAAGAGACAGTTCAGCCAGCTTCAATATGTCCCTCCCTTGTTTTCTTTTCCCTTTCTCTCAGATTCTGAATTTTCCTTTCCTCTGGACTGCGTATCTGTTTTACCCTTTATGTTTTTCTTCTACAAGTCTACTATGATGATGCCTAGCAAAGATCAGGGACCTTATTAGGCACAGCCAACAAAAACGGTCTTCAAAGAGCCTGACTATAAAGTGCCTTTTTTTGAAATGTCTGCTTTCAGTTATCTCTGTCACCACTTTTTCCTCCATTCTTTTTCTGGGTTTCTCTTTCCTTCCTTCCCCCGTCTTCTTTTATTCCCCTGTTTTTTCTTTTGTTCTCTGGAGCATTTTGGGTTTTTGTTTCTCATCGTTCCCCCCATCCCTCAGTCCAAGCTTACATTCCCTTAATTTCCACTTTCTATATCCCCAATAGCCTCTAAAACCATCTCTTATCCATTGATGTCTGCCTAGGACATTTGCATCCCCTTACTGGCTCCGCTGGCATGTCAATGCCCCAGCAGCATGCAGAACGGAAGGCAAAACTTAGGGGTCCCTTCTCTTTCGGTCTCATGGCAGACGTGAGGCACATTTTCCTTTCCTTCCCAATGTCAGAAGTATGAAGCCCACTGGGGTCTGCTGTCTCTGCACACTGGAGCAGATCCCTGTGGGAATTGCTCCCAGCTTCCTTCACAGGCTGGTGAGCAATGTGTCCAGATTTCCTCCACCTCAGGAGTGTGGGACTAAGGAGCTGGGACAAGCAGCATCACTTAAACTTTTCTTTTTTTTTCCCCTCTCTACCTCTCTGTTAGCAGACAAAGAGGAGTACAAAACCCTGCCCCATAAAGGTTTCAGTGGAGCAGCCACTGAGTTGAAGGGCTGGCTGATTTGGCTCTGATGGGAGATGGAGATGCCTGAGTCAGCAAGCAACCCATATGGGGGTCATTACATGTCTCACAGCCCAAGATCTCCCCGACACTGCTCCTCCACTGAATTTGACCCAGCTGTGCCTCCTGCAAGGCCAGCATGGAGGCTGCGTGGTGGCCTGGGTTTCCCCCAGCAGGGTTAGCCACCTTGAATGCCAAGTTAGTGGGTACAGAGCCAGCATTCATCTTTAGAAGCCCTTCCACTGCTGGGCCAGCATCCACAGATTTTGCCTTAATCAACGTGTGTCTTTGAGGATTGCCCTTGGTAAAGAATATTTTAGAAAAAAATATTATTTTCATTACAGTTAGCATACAGTTTTCCAAACACTTGGTAGTGTTTGGGTTTATGTTTCAAACCACAACACTGGTAAGTCAAATGTTGTGCTCCTTGGTATAACCTCCTTTAGTTCTGATTTTATTTCTTTTGGGGGCTTCCACTAGTCCTCTCTAACATTTTCCACCATGGCATTGCAATGCCTGCACCAGCACTGAAAGCTTTTTTATCTCAAATGCACAGTCCTGCTGATTGCAATTAGGGCTGACATGCACACATAGACAGGGTTGGAGCTTTTGGGGTGGCTTTCCTGGGGTTTTGCAGGCAGGTTATGCAGGTTGTGTCATTTAGGACACTGGTTGTGTGCGGTCGCCTTCAGGCTTTGGGAAGCAGAGAGCCGCGGGACTGCTCCTGGTTACAAGACAAGCTGTTGGGCCCAAGCATACAGCTGTGGCCCCGGCAGGTTACATTTCTGTTTGCAGTGTCACTTCCTACCACGCTTGCAACGGCGGTAGCTGTTTGCACTGTCATAGCATTTCTTCTGCTGGAGCTTCCTGGCTGGGGAGGCTGCGGCAGCTCCTGCAGGGCCCGTCGCCCCGCTCCCCCGGCACTTGCCAGAGGCCAACCCACTCCCCCTCCGCTCGCCGGGGCCCGGCAGCACCTACGCCATGCCGTCCGCAGAGCCTGCCAGCTCCCCCTGCTCGTGGAGCTGGCTCCCCGTTGCCTGCCCTGGCTTTCCTGCCCTTGGTGCCCAAAGGGACTGCCAGCTCCGGAGGTAGCCACCACCCCAGACCCTCCTGCAGTCGCCTGGGACAGGCCGATGAACAGGTCCCTCTAGCACAGGTCCAAACCCAGCTCATTCTGAGACGCCCTGAAAATGTATGAAAGCTTAATAGGAGTGATAGCTTTCAATAAAATCACCCCACACTTTGGTAAAGACGATCTCATCAATACAGTTTTTCAGTTTTAGATTATTCATCCTTTCCCACCGGACACCTTTCTGGACCATTGCCATTGCTCTCCTTTCTGCAATCCCTGAACTGCAGTGGCCAAAACTGCACAGATGATGCTTCAAGTGAAGCCTTGACAGCATAGACAACAGGGGAAGAATAGTTTCCTGTTTGCCACAGACTGCACTTCTGTGTGTACACCTCATTAGAGCACTTTCATTTTTTACTGCAGCGTGACCATGCTCATTCATGTTGAGCTGTCATCTCCAGATCTTCTGCTGCAGAACTGCTGCTGTGGTGGTTGTTCCCCCGTTGATCTTGCAGTCCCTTCATGACGCTTACACAAATGCAGAGCTCCGCTTTGTCCCTACTGAATGGTGCTCCTCTTCCCGTCCCCCTCTCCCATTTGTCAAGATTGTTTTGCATTCTCCTCCTGTTCTCCAAAGTGCTTGTTCTTCATGGTGTCCTGTGCTAATTTAATAAGTGTTCCCTACTCTTACTTTTTTTTTTTTTCAAAGATATTAATGAAAATACTGTGTGCTGCCAGACATAAAACAGATGGCTTCAGACTTCATTTGATACGTACTGCCAGTTTGACAGTGAAGCATTTATAACTGCTCTTAGTCTGGTTTTCCAACCAGCTGTACACTCCTCTAATAGCAGTTTCTTTAAGCCGTGTTTCTTTACTTGGCTTATGAAAGTGTCAGGTGAGATGATGGCAAAAGCCTTATTAAAATCAAGATCTAAGGCCTACTGTAGAAGGAAATTAGATTGATTTGATGTGATTTGTTCTTGTCAAATCCGTGTTTGCTGTTCCTCATCTGCTTGTTGTCTTCTAGGCATTGGAAAATGGTTTATCCAATTACCACTTCCAGTATATTTCCAGGACTTGAAATTAATCTGCCTGGTCTCTGATTTCTGGCTTCTTCTGCCCCCCACCCCTCTTTCATGGTTGGTGCTGGGTTTGCCTTTCCCAGCGTGCAGAAACACATCCCCCACCCCTGACTTCTGTGCTGATGGCGCCGAGTGGGCTTCAGCTGCTTTCCTCAGTATGACAGAAGGCTTTTAGTTCTTGTCAGTTGAAATATACATGACTTATTTAGACATCATCTGACCTCCTCATTCTTTCTTGCAGCCGATATTTTTACCCTCAGACTGTTTATGCTGGTTGTGTTAAATGGGGCACCTTTGAGCAAAAACCAAATGAAGAAAGTGTCAAAGACTTTTGCATGTTTGGCATCGTCACTCAGTATCTCCTTCTCCTCGTGAAACCCTGCTTTCCCTTTGTCCCTCCTGTTGCTACTAGTGCATACACTTCACGCCCACTGCTTGTTGCATCACTTAACATCTTTTTCATGTTGTTCCTCCATGCTTAGGCTGTTCTTTTATACTTAGTAACATGACCTAGTTCCACTTTCTGTGTGCTTCCTCTGCACTTCTGAAACTAATGAAGAGCTCGTGATTCAGCCAGTTGATACCTTACTTGCCTCCTTTAGTATTTGTGCTGAGCTGCCCCAGAACTGAGCAGCTCACAAGAAGTTCTGTACCACGTCTTTTGTGACTCTGCCTTTCATACAACTTCCTTAGAGCACTGCCAACTCTCCAAACATCCTTTCTGCCTCAGATTTGTTCCTCTGGGATCGTGTGTACTAACACTGTGAGTTAGCTGAAGTCCCTCTCCTAGAAGTCCACTCTTTTGTCTTTGTTTTTTTCCCCTGCCTCCTTTCCTAGAAATCATGACTGCTACCACTTCAAGGTCACTCTCACTCCAATTGCTTTTCACCTTCACTGCAAAATCAGTTCCCATATATTACTTAGAATAAATTTTTGCAGAGTAGCTAACCAGGAAAAAGCAAAAGAGATGGCAGCTGCAGACAGTTCAGGGAAGGGCACAGACACAGTACCAGAATTGAGCTAAATAGAGAAGCCCCTGCATATTTAGCACTTAGTTGTGTCAGGAAAAATTAGTATTACCTTTCCCAATTACCTGCCCCTGCCTATGAACTTGTCATTATTTTCCAGGAGATGTGGCTAACAGTGGTGGAAATATTGGTATTATTTGTGTAAAACATGAACAGTACAACCATGTTATTAAAATACTTACCAATTCCGTCTGTCTTCGGACTTTTTTATAGTCTTCTTACAATGGGAGGGCTTAGACCTTACAAACATTTAGAAACTCTATGTGTAATAAGCATATCGTCATTTTCTTCTTTATTCCATTAAGCATTGACATTAAAGTGTGTTTTTAAACATGGAGGCTCAGGCCAGAGCCTGATGCCTTGTCATCATTGTCATCATTGTCACAGCATCAAGGAGTCCTTATGACAAGGCAGAGCCTCCAGCTTCTCAAAGGCCAACCAAGCTGTTTCCAGTGCACAGTGTGCACAGTGGACATCTCACTCCAGCTGCACGAGAAGAGCTTTCTTGTGCAAAACTCCCAGAAAAAAAACACTTGCTTTTGGGAGCTGCTTGTCCTCTCTTCTTTGCTGCCATCCCACCTGAGCTGACCCTCTTCCAGCTCAGGGCTGCCCCTGTGCTATTCTGGAAAAGCTCACCTGAGCAGGGTGAAGGCAAGTTGGCTTTTGGGTGTCATCCACGGCTCTGGTGTCTTCCTGCAGACATAGAATCATAGAATCATAGAATCATATGGGGTTGGAAGGGACCTCTGGAGATTATCTAGTCCAACCCCCCCAACAGAGCAGGTCTACCTATAGCAGGGTGCACAGGAACTTGTCCAGGCAGGTTTTGAATGTTTCCAAAGAAGGAGACTCCACCACCTCTCTGGGCAGCTTGTTCCAGTGATCTACCACTCTCACAGTAAAGAAGTTCCTCCTCACGTTTAGGTGGAACTTCTTATGCTCAAGTTTGTGCCCATTTCCTCTTGTATGTCACTGGGCACCACTGAAAAAGACCAACCCGCTCCTCCTGGCACCCTCCCTTTAAGTATTTATAAGCATCTATTAGATCCCCCCTAATTCTTCTCTTTTCAAGACTAAAAAGACCTAAGTCCCTCAGCCTCTCCTTGTAAGAGAGATGCTCCAGGCCCTTAATCATCTTTGTGGTCCTTTGCTGTACCCTCTCCAGCAGTTCCCTGTACTTCCTGAACTGGGGAGCCCAGAACTGGACACAGTACTCCAGATGGGGTTTCACTAGGGCAGAGTAGAGGAGCAGGATAACCTCTCTTGACCTGCTGGCCACACTCGTCTTGATGCACCCCAGGATGCCATTGGCCTTCTTGGCCACAAGGGCACATTGCTGGCTCATGGTCATCCAGTTGTCCATCAGGACTTCCAGGTCTTTCTCCTCAGAGCTGCTCTCCAGCAGGTCAGCCCCCAACCTGTACTGGTGCAGGGCGTTATTTCTCCCCAGGTGCAGCACCCTACACTTGCCCTTGTTAAATTTCTTTACATTTCTCTCTGCCCAACTCTCCAGCCTGACCAGGTCTCGCTGCATGGCGACACAGCTTTCTGGGGTGTCAGCCACCCCTCCTAGTTTTGTGTCATCAGCAAACTTGCTGAGGGTACATTCCATCCCTTCGTCCAGGTCATTGATGAATATATTGCAGAGGACTGGACCCAGTACTGACCCCTGGGGAACACCACTTGTTACAGACTTCCAGCTGGATTCTGTGCCCCTAATCACAACCCTCTGAGCTCTATCTTTCAGCCAGTTTTCAATCCACTTAAGTGTCCATTCATCTAACCCATACTTCCTAAGCTTAGCTGTGAGGATGCTGTGGGATCCCTTTAGGTACTGAGCTATTTGCCTTTGAGTATTGTTAGCAGGATGACCGGTAACTTTGCTGCAAGTTATTTTAATAACATTATTGATTTCATCACTTCACTGCAGTTTTGATTCACTACATCAAGTCTTAGCGTTAGGGTGAAGTGGCAGCTAATTAATTCAGTATAAATGATGTTTATTTATGGGGCACTCAGAACCAAAGAGAGCTCACGAAGCTCCCATGGATGTCTACCCAGAGGCTGGGGTGTTTTCTAAAGGAGCTGTTGACTCCATTTTAACACCCCAAACAACCACATGAGTACAACTTTACGTCTGACTCCTCTCTTGGTATAATTGTATGAAAAGAAAACACTCTTTCATTGTTATATAAGACCTATGTCCCTGCCCATGGCAGGGGGGTTGGAACTAGACGATCTTTAAGGTCCCTTCCAACCCAAACCATTCTATGATTCTATGATTCTATGATTGATAGCGGGTATCCTTGCAGGCAGCCTGATTTCTGCTCTTTATCTCGCAGTTGTTGATCTGATGTGTCCTCCAACGGTTGCTTTTTGAGTCATAGGAAACTCCTTGGGAAACTGCAGAGACTGTCAGACCTCAAGGAGAATAAACTAATCAGAACTGGTTGCAAGAGCAAGCCATGGTGCTAAGTGCTGCATAGTCTCCTGCTCAGATGGGTCTCAGAAAGCCAATTTCTCATTAAAAAGAAAAAATTAGTTTACAAAGTGGTGTCACAGTGCATCCTTCTTTTATGGGTTAATTCAGAGTCGATTGTCATCAGCTGGAGAACATTCCTGGTCATGCTCTTGGAGTTTGGATCAGACTTTACAACGCTTTAAAAAAGCGGTGAAAAAAAGGTGGGAAGATTTGAAAGGCTTTCCCATAAAGGCATGGATAGGTAATGTATTTATGTTCTAAAAGCACACCCAGAGGCTTAGACAACTGGCATATTTACATTAACCAAATGGTATTTTGGTTAAAAAAAATCACACTGCTGGCAAGCAGAGAACCCCCTGAATGTATAGCTCATTTTCCCTGAAGTAAAATCAAAAGTAGCAGTGCCAACTCATCATTTCAAGCTTCCTAAAACAAAACATCTATTAAAAGTAACTCACCTCAGGCAAAAGCATGTTGTAACAGATAGGCTTTCCCGTGCTCCTCTGAGAATATCCAGTTGCCCAAAATCCTGCACCTAGCCCCCACAGATCAAATCTCCCACTGACTTCACCCAGAGAGGACCAAAAGCCGCAGGTGGGACCCAGGACTCACCATGCTATTAGCATTTTTGCAAAAGGACCTGAAAGGACAATTTACTCTAACTTTTCCCTACTGAGATTTTTATTCCAAGAATTAATTTCTCATTCATACCGAAGAATTAGTTCACCAAAGAGCTGACCTTGTAGGAGACAGTAGCATGCTGGAGAGAAAGTAGTTCCTAGTTAATAAATATATAAACAAACAAACAAGCAGTTCCTGCTCCTCAGTAATGTGTGACATGAGTTCCAAATTTACATTTAAAAACTTTCAAAACTAAACCATGAAAGTGAGGCCTGACTTTGCTAACACTGTTTAGAGTGAAAAGCTGCAACAGAGATATCTAACTGAAAATGCATTTGAAAATGCTTTCTTTAAAAGAAGCATCATAAAAGCAAACTGGAAAGCAAACCAAATTTTGCAGTAGTACTTTGCAAGTTGTCTTGATTTTGGAAGGATGCAGAGCACATGGTAAGATCAGCTGCATGTATAGACTATTTCATAATGAATGGCATTGTGTTTTTTCGTCCCCATCACAATCTCCAGCCATACAGTACTTTTATTTATTACCAGAGCATTCAGGAGCAATGAGAGCTGATGTGAGGAAGGAAATGGCTTCAAGAGCATGGCAAGAATCCCATAAAGTTACGGGAGTGCAATGGGGAAAGGTACTTTAAAAGTACAGGTGTAAATTATTGAACATTTGAAATGTTTTCCCTTGGTAATTTTAATCACATTGTGAAATCAGTCACTCAAGCTTTTGTGAAACACTTGATTTACGGAAGCTTTATGCTATTAGTTGCCACTCAGGAACTAGCCCTGCACTCAGCGCTGTGGGCAGGACACGCTGGGCACAGCAGCACGCCAAGGCTGCCTCAGAGCCACCGCTGCCAAACACCCACCACCCTGAAATTAGCAGTGATTGTCCAAAATGGGACCCTGATGCCCAGAAGCATTGAAGTTGACCCATGAATCCTATGCTGCTGCCAGAGAGCATCCTCAAAGCCACCTCTGCCTCCGAGGGGGATGCATACACCTGCAGAGTTGTGTTGGGCTGAAGGCTGCAAGTTGGTGGTTGTGTCTCCTTTGCTTTGCACAGGAAATGAGCTGAGGATGCCTCAGTGTGAAGCATCTCTGATTCTTTTCAGTGATGCCTGCTGGGGGCTAACCACCTGCTAGGTGTGCTGCTCCAGGAGGACCATGAAGGGTTCTTTCTCAACCTCTGAGGGCATGTGGACCATGGGGAGATGGTCCAGGAATGAAATATCTCGGGGTGGTTTGTGCAAGATGGGTACTGTCAGACACATAATGGTACTTCACAGATTTGGTCACATTTCTCTCCACACTGATTCCACCTCTTGTTGTTCGCCAAGTGCTGACTTATTTTCCCACTGTATTTGGAGATTTCTCTTACCTTTTTTATCTAAGAATAACTCATTTATTTTGATCAATGCCTTTTCTTAACATAGGAAGAGTTGTGGGCTCAACTCTTGTATGGTTAGTACATCTCACCCACAGTGTATCACAGTGAATGCGAAGGTGATTTAGACAAACAAGGATTAGGATAAGCAGGTGATATTTCAGTGGGTTTAATGCATGAACATATCTAATGCCCATCAAATGACTGGACCTCATTTCTGATAAGCAAGCTTTTAATAAATGAGTTTTGCCTGCTGAGGCATTGTGCAATGGTCTTTGTAAGGACTTTGGACAGACTGACACCGTGTCTGTGGCTGTACAGCACTTGGCACAACGAGGTGTTAGGTGTGACAGCAAAGGATGACAAGGTTTCATGTCTGCCTAAAAGCAAGAGAGTGCTGGATCTCTGTTCTACCTGGGCAACCTCACTGCTGCCAGCTGCCGTAGCTGATGGCAAAATTTTCCTCATCCATTTATTTCCTTTTTTCTTTTTTTTTTCCTTTTAATTGACTTAGTTGGACTTCCAGAAACTAAGGACCAGATCTTTTGCTGAGAGTTTTGTCTTTGGCATTAATGAAGCAGGATCTGGTCTTTAATGTTCAGTATTTGAACCACTCAGGCTGCCTGAATCCTAGTTGAGCTATGAACATGGGTTTGTAGCAGGCATAAGCGCAGTGGGCTAGTTGGGGCAGCTTTACCTTTTTCCCGGAACAGATTTGGCAGATCCCTAGAATGAAGGATTTCCCTTTTTCCCTGTCATCATCCTCTGTTCAGGGAAATCTTTCCCCTCCCTTGGACTGCCCAGCAAGGTCTGCGGTCTCCTTTCAAGTCCCCGAGGGACAGGGATGACAGTAAGGTAATGAAAAAGGCAGCACAACTGGGCACACTTCTCGCCCAGCCTACCTCCTCCCCACACACCAAATTCCCCTTGTTGGCACTTAGTGCAATTTACCATAACACAAGGACGGTCCCTAATGCCATTAAAAATGCAAATAGCGAGCCTGAGAAGCGGGAATAAGCAGTTCCTTTGCAGCCCACTTCCTCCTGGCCCCAGCACGTGTTGCACAGATGATGCTCTGCGGTGCCACGTTTCTGAGCTCTCAAAGTTGCATCTATTTTTTATTTTTTTATCTTAGCAATGTAGCTGCAGACTTAAAACATAACAGACATTTAGAAACTGTATGACTTTCCCTAACTGTCTGTACCAGTTTCAAGATAAGTCATTTTAAAAAGAATTACTTTAAACGGAGTCTGCTTTAAACCAGACCTTTGTACTTCTTGTTTTTGCTTTTATCTTGGCACAGATGCTTACCCTCTCTCTAGCTCCTTTGTGGAGTTCATTATGCAAAGGCAAAGAAGCTACACTAACGTTGTAATTTTGTTTGGCAAGGTGAGCCGCAAAACATATGCTGTGTCATGCCTTTTTATTACTGTGTAAGAATTGCCAAAGCAGCCTAAAGGAGGAATCAAGGACATGATCGTTGCAAGGAAAAGAGGAAACGGTCCAGTTTTACAACACTCAGGCTTGTAACCACTTGCGGTAGTTAGTTTCAGAACTGGTTTAATTTTAAATTATTTTCTCACCAACCGACAGCAGCTTCAAAGTGACTTGTGTTCCATCCCACCACTTTCTGATCCATATTGAGCCATTTTTCAGTGACCTGGTGACCAAAACCCTACCTGTGCAGCGGGCACTGCGCAGGCAAGGTATGCCCCGTCCTCTCCCTGCCCGGGGAGATGGCAGAGGTACAGCCAGCCCAAGCCGACAGAGAGAGCCTCCTTGAACAGGCACTGACATCCCTTTTCCACTACGTGGAGGGCGGCGTGTCACACCTTATTCTGCTCACGCTCCAAGAGCAAAACCTGTACTTCTCAGTCTAGACAACCTGTAATCAGGCGAGGGAAGAGCAGGCGAAGGGAACAATTAATGGGTGTGATCTCAGCCTGCCCTAAAAACCTCTGAGGACTGGCTTTCTGCGTGGGCATCCATGGCAGCAGAGATGTGCCCCCCCCTAGACCCACACCACACCTGTGCCGTGGGTGCCCCGCTTAAAAATAACTCAAAAGGTAAATTATTTTAAACTTAGTCCCAGATGTAAACCCCCATGCAGCCCCACAGCAGGAATGGGCATGAGGGAGAGGTACTAGATGGGCAGAAAAAAGGCGGTTTTCGCTATATAACAAAACGCCCCGTTGCAACATCTCCTGGGTGCTTGGGTTGCAACGCCTCCAAGCCCGCCTGAAGCTTCGGAAACGGCTTGAGAGAAGTGGCTGCGTGGTGTCCCCAGGGGAAGCAAACCCTGGCACGGCTGGTGGCTGCCCACCCCACAGCTGCTGCCCACACCCTGCCGAGGGCGGGCAGGGGCGGTGGGAAGGACGAGGGGGCTGCAAAAGTGGTGGTGGCGAAAGGCACAGCTCCCTTCACCGCCTGTTCCCAGGTCTGGAGAAGCTTTGGAGGGGGGAGGGAGGGGAAGAGGAAGGGACGTTCATCTTACAGTGCGAAAAAGAGGTAACGAAAGCTTGGCAATGACAGTCACTGTCATTCCGCATGCTGCAGAAACAGAGGGGCAGCATCACCCTTTTTGTTAAAGCCAGGGTTTTTGTTGTGTTGTGCAGAGTGGGGACCACCCCAGCAGCCAGTCCTGTCCTCCCCCGTCCTCCAGTGACAGCTCATGGCAGAGGCTGGGGGGGTCTCCAGAGGGAGATGCGATGGGTGACATCCCTGGGGGTTGTTACGGATCTGAACCCACAGACTCTCTCAGGCACAAAGAGGCATTTCTACGAGCTGGAAAAAAAAACCCAAAATGGAGAACTGGAAATGTTTTCCTCTCCAGTCAATTCGGTCGCCATTAGTGTTTTCATACCTTCCCTGTTCTAAGTAAACGCACTCTCTGTGTGTCAGACTTCAAAGCAGTGATAACCAGCTTGGAGAAAATGCCTGCAGGAAGGGGACAAGGCAAGAAGGCCTTGAGAAATGCCCTGGCCCCACGCTCACCCTCCACTCCAGCACAGCCCGGGAAGGCAGAGGCTGGTTAAAGTGCAAGGAACAGAGATGCGGGGAGTGATGGAGAGGTTTGCAAGTCACAGTTCTGAGAGGGAGAGCACGGCAACATCAGTGTGGTGGGAATGAGAGGCAGGTTCCCTCAAAGACACAAACTAAACCCCGCTGTCACACTTAGCGATGTTTTCAACCCCGCATATGACAGGTATGCAAAGAAAGGCAGTGACACTGAACATGTCCTTTCAAAGGACGAAATATAGAAGAAACATTCCAACTATCACTTTTTCATAACGCAGACAAAGTGCCAGTGGTGTTGCTGCAGTTGGCCTGCCCTCCTCCTCCCAGGGGAGGATGCAGAGGGGACACTGGCCCCGTGGGGCAGCACCGCGGGCAGGAGATGGGACCATGAAGGACCCACTGCCAGTGCGTTCCCTCTGGCAGCCACTGTGGTCTCCGTGGATTTCGGAAAAAAGCGACCATTGCAGAAATCTGTCACTTAAATTTAATATCCTGTTGTCTGTGATGATGCAGTCCTTTTGGGAAACTCAGTCCCGGTGGTTAAAAATAAAGCAGCAGTGTGGAAACAGTGAGACAAGCAGCTCTGCCCCCATCCATCTGAGCCGGCACACCTGGAGTCCTTGAAGTCCAGTCACGCTCAGCCCAGATCCACATGGGAAAGCTGTGCTGAAACCACTTGTAAGTGCGTTCCAGCACAACAGTATCATCCACAGCATTTACCTGTGGTTGATGTGGAGTTACAGTGACATAAGACTTTCCTGTGGCCACAGCAGGCCATTTTAAATTTGAGGCAGGCATAAGACATGAGACAGTACATATTGTTCATGTAGGGAAACTCCTTCATTAATATTCAAGCCTTGGGGCTGGCCTGAGGTAGGGAGTTTGTTGGAGCAGTGTGCTGCATGCAACCTGTTTAAAATGTAGACTCGCCTTCAACGCCTGAAATGTTGATGTGCCTAAAATCATGGGTGCACCTAAAATCAGGCCTTCACAGGAACCCCATTTCCTCTGAGTGCCTTGTAACCTAGAGATTTACCATGTATGGGTGGAAATATTCTTGATCTCCAGTGATCAAAGGCTGATCTCTCTCAGAGAGAAAGAAAAAGCAAAACCTCAAGAAGCTGCTAGACGTGCGGGGCTTAATTTTTACTATCTAAATACTTGAACCAACCCTGGGGTATAAAAAAACAGGTTTCCATTTTTGGAAACCTTTTGCCCTGGAAACACAGTTCAGAGCATTCAGAGGCTACGTGGGTCTCCAGGCCACACTGTGGGTGATTCATGGGGGGCTGGACGCTGACGGGACACACATGCTCCCCACAGCCTGTGCTGCTGCTGGAGCCCCGAGCCAAGGCTGGGGGGCCATGGTGCCCCCAGACTGCAACAGGTTGCCCTCCTGTGAGTGCATCTGGCCACTGTTTTGCCTCGCAGGGCCCGCGCCGGAGCAGTGTGGTGCAGAGCAGCGTGGTGCAGAGCAACGTGCCGGCTGTGCAGGTTGTGCCCAGGCGGCGCGGGGCAGAGGTTGCGTCCCCCTCACGCCAAGTTGTCTCCTCCGGTGAGTCAGAGCCCTGACTCATGAGCTGGTGTGGATCAAGCTGCAATTTGAAGACGCTGCTGCCTACATCTCTCCGCCCTGCTCCTCTCCTGGAGGTGGCAGAAGCGAACACATGCTCCTTCACCTGTAAAATTCGGCCAGACAGGCCAGTTCAAACTCCAGGTGAGTGTGCAGGCAAGCACACACCTTGCAGTAATAAACCTGGGGGAGGAGGCTTCCACACCGACTCAGCGGCTGGACGATGCTGGACGGTCCTGTCTGACTTGCCCCTGCCCAAAGCCCTCACCCAGGCCCAGCACCCCAGGGAAGGTCTCTGCTCACCCCATGGGCCCTCTAGCACCTAAAGACGAGGGCAGGGGGTTGCCAAATGAACGTGTCAGTGCCCTATGACTCACGGGCATCATTTCTCTTGGCATTTGCATTGCCCTGGAAAATTAGTTAAATGGGGGCTAAAGAGCTAGAAACATTTGCACTGACATATATTTAAGTGAAATAGCTTATTAAAGTAAAATAGCTCTGATTTAAGTGAAAATTAGACAAGTGGCATTACCCAGGATAAGATTGATCAGGATTATTTGTGAAGTCCCAGTCACATTTCTGTTGGAAGAGGGAAAATTATGTACCGTGTGCTT
Source organism: Calidris pugnax (assembly GCF_001431845.1). Lineage (NCBI taxonomy): Eukaryota > Metazoa > Chordata > Aves > Charadriiformes > Scolopacidae > Calidris > Calidris pugnax. Next base: position 25,142,541 of record NW_015090922.1, read on the forward strand.
ATTCTTGCTCTCAATTTTTTTTTTTTTGCTGGCATTAAACCACCTGTTGGGAGGCAGACCGTGCCTTATCCAGCGTAAACGCAGCCATTACAGCATTAACTCGTCAACAATTTCTGAATAAATGGAAGCACACGTTTGTACAGGACCAGGACTTTGCACCAGGAAGGTACCTTCTTTGTGATACTTCATTGGAAGTCATAAAACCCGTTTGTTGTTGTTGGTTTTTTTTTTCCTTCTATCAGCAGCCCACATGTGCAATGGTTTAACCTCGGCCCTTTGATTACAGCAGCACAACCCCTTCCATGGGCCGGTTCTTTGCTCTGGGTTAGTCATTGCAAGTGGTTTACACTTAGGAATTTTATTTGATGCGGGAGCAGATAAGCGGTGCATCTGCTCAGTCATATTTCCCCAGCGTCTCTCCCTTTGTTCTTTTTGCCTTTTATCCACTGGGTTCTCTCTGCAGAGATCCCTGCCCTCACCCGGTCGCTTTCCCCACCTTTTCCAAGCCTGCTTCCACAGGGGAGGCAGACCAGTCCCCAGCATTTAGCAATGACCTTACTGTTTACTGGTCTTAATTCCCTCACTCAGAATTAATTTCCCCTTTGCTTGCCTGCCTTAGAAAGGTCTGTGAAATTTGCAACGGTTTCACCCGAAATGAGAGAAGGGAAGAGAGAAACCCTGCAGCCAGGCGTGCGGCAGCCCCGGCCACCCCCTCCCGGTGCTCCCGCATCCAGGGTAGGGGTATGCGTGCTGAGTCACCACCTGGGGTTAACACGAGTGGCACAAAAGCCATGTTGACAGTTAGCAGTGCATAGCTAACTCTGATGAAAGGCCAGCCTGTGTCTTTGGGGAAGGGAGATGGAGAGGGAGGGGCAGGCAGCAGCCCAGGGCAACCTCAGCGGTTCTTCTGGCTGACTCAGCAGGTGCCCGGGGGGCAGCCCCTGCCCTGCCCCACATGGGCCGGGGGCCAGCCCCTCCTGGGGGTGCACGGCAGCTCCCCAGGCCCTGCGGCACCCCTACAGCACCCAGGTCTGGTGCCTCCAGGAGCAGCCCCGGGCTGGGTCCAAGCTGGGCAGGATCAGGCAGGCAGGGGAAAGGATGCTCCTGCCCACGCTGCTGGGACAGTCCTCCTCCCAGCTGGGACAGGCAAGCTCACTGGGGTAGCGGGCTTGCAAAAAGAAGCTGCTACAGGCATGAATATTTACATTTCCTTCCAGTGGACATCAAGCCAAATTCCATGTCCCGGTTCCAGGGTGAATCAGGACGTTCAGACACACTGGTCCAGAGAACAGAAACGCAGAGGAAAGGCCAAACGCTAATGCCTTCCTCCAGAGGCGATGGGACGGAGTGCCTGGCTGCTGTGCAGCTGTGCTGCCTTTCTAGCAATTAATTCAGCAGAATGGGAGGAAGGAATCGTAGCCCTGCAGGCTACTGGGTTGGTTTTTTTTAATCTTTGCTTGGAGGGCTCACCTGGCAAAGCTGTTCCCTGAGGTCAGCAAGTCTAGAGAACAGTGTCTGGTGAACAGACACCGTGACTCTTTTGCAAAGCTTCTCTGCTGGGGGAACATGACTTGTCTCTGTGAAATACTGCTATTGCCCTGGGAATACGTGCTCTGAGCGTGGGGCAGGAAGGAAAGAGGCAGCCAGAACTTCCCACCTTCTGGTATCTGCTTAAAAAAGGGCAGGGAGGTGTGTTTAAATTCCCTTTTATTTTTCTCTTGGTTGGCTAGACTTGCCCTGGGCCCTATCTGGATGGCACCAGCCAGATGCACAGGTAGCACGTCCCAGGATAAGAGACGCTATATCCCGGTGTGGTCCTCCAGCATTGCCCAGCACATCCACCCCAAATATCGGTTTGCTGCAGCTGGTCTGTTAAGGTACATTACCACCAGTGCTGGCTTTCCAGAACAATCTGCCCCATGCTGCATTTTTTTTCTGGTTTTGCCCAAGCTGGGCACCCCCAGCAGCAGGGTCAGTGCAGCTGTCCCCAACGCCAGATCTAATGCCTGGAAAAGTGTCCTAACCCTGCCAGGTTTGCTCCTCACTGGCACCCGTGTGAGCTAATCCTTCCTGGTGCATACCCAACCCTCCCTTTTCCTTCCCTGGGAAAACCATCAGACTTCTTACTCAGCAGTGCTGTCCCCGGGCATCTGAGCTGGCATCCATGGGGAGACTGGGATGGCCACCACCTCCCCAAGCTGGGCTTTGGGGCTGCACGGGCAGGCCAGCATCGGGGGTTGCCCTGGCTCACACCTCGGCAGCTTCCTCTGCAAACCCAACAGGCGCTCGCAGCAAAGAAACAGAAACCAAACCAGAAAAATGAGGTGGCTGCAGGAAAGCAGACGGGGGGCCTGCTGCTGGGTATTGTGGGCTCTGCTGGGGCTCCCATTCGTGTTGGGATCTATCTTTACTGCTCTTTGTGGCCTCCTCAGTCTGCCTCTCCGGCAAGAAAAAAAAAGCAGTGATTGCTGGGGATGTTGCTGCGTGATGGGAAAAGTAGCTAAAATAGCGGCTGGGCGTGATCCTGAAGAAATTGTCTTCCTACTGCGTCCTTAACACAAATACTCTTACGGAAAATGAATCAGCCCTCTTTGGGCCTTTTTCCAGAGGCCCCTCTGACTAATTCTGCCCAAAACAGCCAGGCTGACCCTACACAGCGGTGGTGTGACGGTGGCAGACAGGACTTGTTCACGTTTGGGTGGAGGCAGGGAAAAACTGTTTTGCAGGCCTGCTCCCCCCCACCAAAAAAAAAAAAAAAATTCCC
>NW_015090922.1:25145635-25159999 GCF_001431845.1 Calidris pugnax
CAAAAAAAAAAAAAAAATTCCTCAGGCTGACTCTGCCAAAAACCACACCAAACATATGGTAAATGAAATGGCTGGCAAGGAGCTGGCTTGGACGGCGGGAGTGTTTCAGCACTGTGGACTGCTCGTTAACCGGCCTGAATTGTATTTACACCACTCTAAGCATCTCCATATTTAAGGAAGAGAAGGCAAAGAAGAGGGCAATGCCATTTCTTTTTTTTTTTGGAGTGGGGGGAGAGTGTTTCTTTTGGTGCATCTCTGTGCACATTATTTTTATGATGATGTTAGCGTAGCCCCAACCCTTGTACCATCCTGTGGTTCAGAGCAGCAGCAACGTCGCAGAAGGTTTTACCTCCTCCTACGGCAACAGACTCCTCTGGAAAAGCAGACAGAAGGGTTTTTTCTCTCTCAGAACAGGAGCTCTGCCTATTTCACCATATGAATGTCCTGTACACTTCGTGGAGCTGATGAAACCATGTACAGATGGGATCCATCTTAACAAAGGCTTTTATTCACAGGGCAAGTTTCTCTGCCGTGTATCTTGGGCCACATTCCAGCTTGCATAGCCATATCAACCAAAGGCATCCACAGAGCCAGACAAATTTCCAAGCAGATACCAGACACGGAGATGCCCTGCCCCTGCTATTGTGAGCAGCGTGACTTCCTTGTGCAGCACTGTGGCCCCCCTGGAAATCTGAGACTTGGAGTCATGGCAATAAACATGCCTTTCCTCACACAGCATTCTTCACAAGGACTCAAGTACCCGATAGCATTTCCAGGGTGCTGCCAGGTGCTGTGGAGAAAGGAAGACAGAGCAGCAAGATCCTAAGAAAGACCATCCAGACGTGCCTGGTGTCTTCAGTGATTTGGGAGGCAGCCATAGGAATAGCCGTGGTAGCTACAGCTGTAGAAGGAGGATGAGAATAGAGCAGCCAAACAGCGGTGTCTTTTCCCGAGTTTGGGGTGTCATTTGTCCTCCTGGAGCTGTCACGGTGGAGTGCCAGGGGGAGAACTCACCCCCATGTCCATGGGCAGCCTTCCACCACCCTTTGCGTGCTGCAGCTTGGAGCTCAACTCTTCTCCACCCCTACCCCATCTCCTAGCTTCTCCCATTTGTCTCTAAACCATGGCACCCTGACCCCTATATTGCACCGGCGAGGGGCTTTTGTAAGAGAAGGCAGGGAGGCAGATACCTCAGAGCTGCTGCCCTGCTCTTGCCACAGCCTCTGACTCCGTGCGCACACCTTCCTGGGGCTGAGCCTAAGCCGGCGGGATGACCAAACCCCAGGTAATCTGTTTGTTCAACAACCTGATCTGGGCAAGAGAAATGGAAGGCTGATCAAAGTTGCAGAGCAAACTTTTGGGCAGAATCCAGCAATATGCATTAATAAACTCTGCCCCCGGCTTTTCTCTTTTGCCGTAGGTTCAGTGCTCAGTCAGTGCTGCCTTAGAAACACCTCGCTAGCTGCCCACGCGCCAAAGGAGAGCAGCAACAACAACAAAAGGAAATATATAGAGAGGAATGACTTAAGCGAGTTTGGAAATCGCTTCTCAGATGAAACACTCCTTTAGTCACAGGCACAAAAAACATCAAAATTCCCTGCCTCTGATGTAAACAGCAGAAAGAAAAAGTCATCTGGAAGGACAGGATGATTCACGCTGAGGACCTGACTTGTAATATTCATCAGTGTTGAAACTGTCTCTGCAAGATGACTACATGTGAAAGCAGCACCAGCGAAATCCCAGCTTCTGCCACGAGAAGTATCATTAACGGCAGAGCGGTGTGGTGAGACTCCAGTGCCACAACCCTTGCTCGGGTGAGTAATCGTAAGTCATCCGACCAGTCCCAGCTAAAACAGCAGCGTCATTCAGGTAAGACAGCTTTACGTAAGGGCAGCAGCAGCAGGAGCACACTTGGGCTTTGCAGCCCTCTTCAATAGAAAAATAGAAGTTTTTTTCCTTGGTCTTGCAAAAATCCCTTCTGAGGGTTTCCTTACAAAGAAGCTGCCTGATTTGAGTGTTTGAAGAAGCCTGGAAAATTCAGCCAGTCTTTCCCTTTATGTTAATTGCCCTGACCTAAGCGGTAACAGGGCAGAGAAGGCCATGCTGACTTTATGCATTGTTAGGAGATACTTTCCCCTGCATATCTGAATCTGTTTACTTAATCTTCCAGCCCTTTACCCATGAATATTAAATTCCTTGATCACTATGCATTAGGAGTCATCTTTGCACCATCTGTTTGTATTTGTCATCTAACCCTTGTAAATAATAAAATGTACTTTGTTCTCAAGTTCATGGATCCTAGCAGGAGAGCAATTACCGTGGAGGAGAAGTGCTGTGTGAAACTATTGGCAGCGGCAGGACTCTGCTTTAGCTCCCCATCTTACCACGATACAGTAATTAAACGAAAGCCAGAATCTGTCCTACAGAGCAATGCTTAGCCACCGTGGCTTCCTTGAAGCCCCAGAAGAGATGATGGAGGGGTCCACATCCCTGAAAGCGATGCGGGTGACCTTGCCTATGCTTCTAAAAGAAGGCAATGGTGGAAGAGAAGGCAGACTGCACTTCAGGGGAGCAGCCTCTCTGAACACCAGACATGCCAACAGGAGCTAGCTGCTCTGCCCAGGCAAAAATATAACCAGGCTGGGCTGCAAAGGCTGCAAAGGCTGCAAAGGCCACTTAACGGGGTGGTCTGAGCAGCTGGCCTGGGCAAACTCTCTAAGAGGTACTGACAGGGATGAAACAACTGCAAAAAAAATGGGTAAATGAGCAGATACACAAAGTTGCTCTTGCACCTAGGAATGCCATTAAAGAAGTGAAATAGTCACCCATCAGCTGAGATGTAAAGTTCAGGGAAGGCTAGGCAAATAGCGAGGGAATCATTGATAAAGTGCAGTTGTTACGACATAAGATTAATCCTTAGAGGGAGCTCTGCCTGAAAATTTTATTAGATCATGCAATGAGGACAGCCCTGCCACATATTACTGAGGTTCAATTTCAATTTTATCAACGCAGATAAATGCTTGCTTTCCCTAGGAGAGCATGAAGGAGAGTAAGAAGAAACATGGTCCATGGCTGAAGACTTCTGTGGCCAACAGGAGCCGGCTGGCGAGCACACCTCAGCCAGCCAGTACCTTGCCAGAGCTGGTCAGAGACATACCTTGCAGCAGACTCATGATGATTTACATCGCCCCAGGATTTGCCTCTCTGTGCTCTTATAAATTAGCCTATATGCCAGGCAACTATCAATAAGTGCTCAAATTGTTGCTGTCTAGTTAAAACCTAATGTAGTTGGTTACAGAAGAGATCGTTTAGGAGATTAAATGGAATCATATTATTTCTATCCGACGTGTTGGTAGCAACAAATTTAGGCAAGAAAATGGTTGCCAAATATTTGCTTAACTGGAGGAGTTATCTGGGCTTGGACAAGATACCACTTGCCACTCTGCTCGGCCTTGCGAACATCCCACACTAGGAGGTTACCTATTAAGTGATAGACAATATATCTTGTTAATTGTTAGAGCATGATGACCTTAGACTTTGCCCAGGTATTTAATAACACCATCTGCTGTCTAGGTCTGCAATACTATTATTTTTACATGAGGATTACTCTTCTTGCTTCACAAACAAGGCTGTAATAACAGTGTTAAAGGAGAGCAGAGCAGCATGGTATTTAAACCCGACTGTCCCAAGTAAAACACGCAGGAGGTGCAGCTCACCCAAAAAATCCCAGACACGTTGTCTTGAATCTGCAAATCCCGATGTGCTGAATGCTGAGGGGCTGTGATCCAGCCCTGATGACTGCACTCGGGAAAAACTCTTGTGTCTCACCGGAGAAAGGGCCGGTGGTGAAATCCATCCTCATGCAGGCTGCTGGACACTTTGCTCTTTCTGTCACCATGGCTGCTTCCTTCCCCACAACAACAGCAATGGTCCAAAGGCTACCATTTAGGAACCGCTGTGCCTTCAGATCTTTTTCTCATTGATAACATGCTTTTAAAGGACATGCATTAAGTGCCAAATAAGCACATTTATCTGTTTTCACATCTCTATCTATAAAGGGTCCAATCCTGTTCTTGCTGACAGTGATGTGATTTTTGGCTTTGGCTTCTTAAGAGAATTTAGGGGAGGGAAGAAAACAGTGAATTCGTCTGTGCAGCGGGTGTCTTCTGATCAGTGTTTCCACCGCCTTGTGCAGCCTGGGGTTTCATGTAAAGCCATTCCTGGTTCACTAGGAACCTAAGCCTACTGGATTCAGTGACAAAAGTCCTATCAACGCAGATGAGTCATATTCTCACTCTGAAATTATGCAATTTTTGTGCATGTATTCTTTTCATCCTAATAAAAAAAAGCTGAAACCTGCTAGCTGGTAAGGTGCCAGATTTTGGAGGAAGCATTAGAGGTGTGAACACCAAAGTGCTCCAAAAAACAAGGCAAAGAGAAAAAGCCCAGAGCAGATTTTAAATTAAAAACTGCACATTTGTATTGGGGATTTTTTGCATGTTTCTATTTTGTTGTTCTGCTGATTGGTGCCTGTCACTCTAAGTGTGTATATGGGGGATACGAAGATCGTGAATCCCCCACACTCTCTGGCTTGAGTCCTGCATCAGACTGCAGAGGAGGAGTGCTTTACTTGGCACTCTGTTGCAACAGAGAGGTCAAATATGAAACCAAACATATGAATGTAATTAGGAGGGTATGCAAAATATGGGGGCTGGATGTCTTAACAGTGTCCGAAGCAGGCATGTCTTGACATGCTGTTGGTTAAAAAGGATTTTAAGTATTCCAGTCTGTCGGACGGTGTATCTGGTTACATCTGAACAGAGTTTCTTAGTCTCTTGCTCATATGATTTTTCTCAGATTTCAGGTGTAGACGTTTGATTCTGAAACCTCAGGGTGCAGAAACATTCCCCTCTCTTTGAAGTACACGAAACAATATCTTTTTGTTACCAACACTAGTTTTGGAAGATGTGAAAAAGTCCAGATTCTTCCCATACTTGCCCTGTACCCATTCTGAGGCAAAGACAATTTTACGGATATTTATGTGTGCTATCTGGAGGTGTGTATAGCAGGTTGTGATGCTTGGGGGTTTTTTTACCATTTGTAAACAGAGAAACCGCTGTTTTCACATTGTATATAGTTGAGTGGGGGTTCTTTCTGTTGTTTCACAAATGACAAGGGAATGGCTAAAATGTGTGCCAAACCTATTTACCAAAACCTATCTCTGCCCTTTGCCTACAATCTGCATTTTCTTTTAAACCTTTCCAAGTGAAGCAGTAGGCAAAACCCCCGGCAACTAGGAGCATGTGCAAGGATGCAGAAAGCTTTAGAATACATTTCCACACCCTGCTGACCTATTCATCAAAAAGTCTGCCAAAACACATAACTCTTGGTAGTAAAACAAAATCCAGAAGAAAGAACCTCGCTTGCATTAACCTACTTCTTTCCAGGTTGCGTGCCACCGTGGGTTCTCCCAGCGGAAGAGGAGCCGAGCCCATTACGTGACTGCTCCGTCATCCCTAGGAGGTTTCCCGGCTCCTCGGCGGAGGGGAGCCCTGATGAGAGCGACTCTCCCTCAGCGCCAGGGGCAGGTTGGACTTTGACTCCAAGCAGAGCAGACACGAGAGTCCTCTGGCTGAGGCGGCGGTGACTAGTCAGCTGCACAGCCTCCTGACCTCACGTTAACCGGTGCTGCACGTGAGCGCCTTGGGCCAAATGCTGCTCTGGTGCAAATTCAGTGACCTAGCCGAGCTGTCCCCGGGGGGAAACGGTGCCCAACGTGTTCATCGGTTTCCTGAGGTTGGGAGTGGCAAGCGATATTAGGTTTAGATTTGCCCAACTCCTTCTTTTCCCAGCTCTCTCTCCATTTGAAACACCATCCTGCTTCAGGAGCATCATGCAATCTCAGGCCGAGGTTCCCACAATCCCAGAGAGCATTTATGGAGCCACACATTTGACTGCAATGGCGTCAAATGAAACGTAGTCCCACAGACTGAAGTAGACATGAGTAATTTCTTCACCTCATACCTGCATCCCCTGTGCCAGTTTTCCACATTTTAATACAAATGCTGGAATTTTATATTCTGTGGGCACACACATAAAGGCACACACACACACACAAAGAGCATGTTCCGTAACAGTTAAAAGCAAGGCCCAATAAGAACAACCAAGAAAAAAACACTCTTTTATAATAGTATGGAGCCATTAGGACGTCCCTCTGCAGTGAAGAGGAGGAGCCCTGTGCAGAGGTTTCCCCACGTTACCCGTAGTGGTGATGGAGGCAGGGTTGCCATCCCACTCTGCAGGAGATGGAGCCCAGCTCTCAAGCTCCTCAGGCCCTGGCAGGAAATCAAAACCATCTCCAGAGTGACCTGGTGTCCCTAGCAAGCCCTGCTGGCCCATGACCGCATCCCCTCTGGTAGCTCGAGGAGGAGTGTCATAGCTGGCAGCAGGTGATGGGATGGGTGTGGGTGTAGCATGAGTCTCCTGTGGCAGCTGCAAACCAATGCCACTGCTGAGGTCCTTCCCTGGCCACCCATCCCAACCTGCTCCCTTTTGCCCCAGCAGCACCCCCGGAGCAGCGGGATGGGGGCACGGGGGCACTGCTGGGTATGCTCCAGAGGGCATCGCTGGGCAGAACCCAGCAGCCGTGGTGGGGGAGAGTGGGATCACTTCTTTTGGTGGCAGTGCCCGTTCAATGTGCCTGCCAAGGCAGAGCCGCAGGTGTACTGCCCGCTCTCCTCTGGTAGCTCACCCACATCCAAGGCCATCTGGATCGAAGACAGGATGAGATGGTGCCCAGGAGACCAGTGCTGAGCTCCTCTCTTCAGCGTGGCGCTCTGGGGCGGTGATTTGGCCTGCTGTTATGTCAGATTTAACAAAAGCCGTATAACAAAACTATTTTAAGTAAGAATGTTAATTGAAGGCTGAGTCAGGCTGCAGCTAGCGCAGAGATGTTTTTGAGAGGCTCGTACATACCCTTTTTCATTTGGTCTGTATTTTTTCCACTTAATTACAATGTGTGTGGAACGGCAGTTAACAATAATAGTAACTGGCACAGGGAAAATGGATGATGAAGGTGATCATCCTCTTGCCTCTGAATCAGCCATTGAAACTCTTCTCAGATTTGTGATATCCAGAAGTTACTCAACTCTGAGGCTGTGCAGGGGATATTGGAAGTGAAGCATAGGACCTTCATCTGACTCTTGAGCTATGTCTTCACCATGGCCAGGGAGACAAACTGGAGGGGCCCTGGTCAGCACTAGGTCACTAGTCCTTGCTGAAGTTCACACTGGTGTGGTTTTTCCCTGTGTTTGCTCTCTCCAGGGCGGGTTTAAAGGAGGTGTGGACATGGCTGCCCACATCTCAGCAAGCTCCCATGGTGTGCCATGGGGTCTGACACAAAACGACAGCGATGTCCTCCAAGCCAGCTGCTGTTGGCACAGCCTCTAAAGGACTCTCCAAGAAGATCATGGAGCAAAGAGGCAGCTGCGTGGTGCTCCTGATCATCATGGACTGTGTGTTGAAACTGTGGTGAGAGGTGTTAGGGAGAGGGTTGTTGAGGGACACCTGTCTGGCACCTTCCAAGCCCACGTGCGAGACCCCTGAATGAGCAGCCAGTGGTGGCTGCTGCTGCCCCAGCAAGCTCACCAGCCTGACCATTCCTCGGGCATGACGTAAGGACCTCAGCAGGTCCCATTACAAAGAGAACTGGTCCTCAGTCCTTCGTCTAGTCCCATTTGGGAGACTAAGTGATACACAAGTCCCAGCCTTGGGCAAGTTCCTTTAATGGCTGAAATTCGGAGGAGGAGACTGAGTTTAATTGCCAGCTCCGGCACAGGTCTACCTCTTATTAATGGTGTTGGTGTTCTTTTTATCAAATATGAACTCAACTGTACTTCCTAGCAGGCACCACTTTCTGGAGCTCAGCATGAACAGGAGGGATGTAGGTGCCTGGAAAAGGGAAACGCGTGATTTTTTTGCCTGAAAGTACAAGTGGACAGGATGAGGTAATGCAATACATTTCTGCTGTTTAAGTTTACAAATGCATCATTAATGCCTAAACTTGTAAGTATTGCTCCTCAGCATTGCTACACAGTAGTATACTACACATATGACAGAATGTACTAGTAGATAAAAATACCCTCTTTTACTTGTTTTTACTTAGCATATTAAACAGCAGTGAGCAAAATGGTAAGGCTAGAGGCTGAAGCACAGCAAAGAGCATTTCCCCGGCTCTGACTGGCCAGAGCACTCCCTCAGGGGCTCCCACAGAGGAGGGACACTGCTTGGTGGGCATCTGGAAGAAAGCAAGGGAGAGGAATGAGAGGTAGTGCCAGGGGGGACAGAAACACATTTCATTTGCGTTTGTGTTTTCTTGGATTTGGACACGCTTCTGTTAACTCTTGTTACGTTGCAAAATTGAAATAATATAGCTACAATGACTGGTGGAAATGTGGGCACTTCCATCGTATCTCAACATGCCTGGAACAAACCAAGGCTGCATCCTAACGCACTGGCTCACAGCCTTTGCGTGCCAATGCCCGAAATTCCTCACGAGGGAAGAGTGGGCTGCTCAAGAGACGCCCCTGTAGCAGCTGCACGTCTCTCCATATGTTGTACTGTTTCCCCTGAAGAGCAGTTTCCCTGAGGTGGGGGGAGCACAGGAGCATGAGCACGAAGGGCACCAGCGTGGTGGTCTTGCTACCCAGCTTGTAGCTTGGTAGCAAGCTACCAAAACTTTTGTAGTTTGGTAACTATAAAACCCTAGCAATTGCTAGGTAATCAGAGATGGAATCCATCTCCCCTTTTTTCTCCCCCTTCAAGTCTCTTTGAACTAGCGTGGAGACCAAACCCATCAGCGCCTGTCCCCCAGAGCCCTCAGCCCTTCCAGGCACCCATGCCCTCTGGGGAGGACAAGGGGACCCCCAGGCGAGCAGAAAAGTGGGATTACAAAGCTGCCAGCACTGGCAGGAAACCTTATGGTCAGCAGCAGCAGCAAACACTACCTTCAGCTGGGCTGCCTCCCCCACCAGCGGTGGTCCTGTCCTGCCCCAAACTGTGGCTGGCGGCTGCTGAGGCAGGGAGGTCTTTAGGGATGGCCAGCTCTTCTGGCAGGCCTGGGAGATGACTTGCCAGCTGGAGCTGTCAGCAAGCACCAGTTTGCTGCTTCGGGGGGACATTTTGGCAATGCAGGAACACCCACGCTGGAAACAACTTTAATGGCTCTGGCCCAGGCTTCGAGAAGGTCTGCGCCTCAGTTTTGACTTTTATTTAATGTGAGGACCTCACCGCCAACTCCCCCAAGCAGGGAAAAAGAGTTTCCCAGCCTGAGCTCCCAGCCCAGCCGAGAAGCCCCTTGGCACATCCTCCCTGGGGCTCCTCTTCTTGCCCTGCTCAGGCACTCCTGCCCTTCACCCCGTGCAGAAGGGGAAGCTGTGCCCCTTCTTTGCCCACTGTGTCGCCATGGGCTCTAAGGGATGAAGCACCAGTGAGGAATATGACTATCCGGGGGCTTAAACAGAAGGAATTTTAAAGCCCTCTGTAATTTTTTCAACAGACGATCTTATTTTGTAACATTTCCTGTGAAGCCCTCGCCCCGGTCCCGTTTTCGGAGGGTACTTGGAAGCCTCTCGGCCCCCGCGCAGGAGGCAGGGAACAGAGCCGGCGCGATGTCGCGGAGGGGTCATGGCTTCCCAGGCTTCCTGTTTATTTTGGGAAGGGGTCACCCGGCCGGCCGGCCGCTCTGCCTGCGCCCCAGGAAGCCCCCGGCCACCGCATTCCTGCCCCCCTTGCCGTGGCCGCAGACAATTGCCGACTGTGGCTCGCAAGGCAGAGCACCAAGGCGGGGTGTAAATGGGATAACCCGACATGCCTATTTACCCAGCCTGGGGACAAGGGGCGGAAGCCTTTCCACATCAATTGCCCTTTCTTCTGGCATCTGGAAGTATCTCTCTGAAGTTTTTATTTCTCTTCGGAGGGTAGTAACCTCTGAATTTCCCAAGTATTTCCATGATCTTTTCCTCGCTGCTTTTTTTTTTCTACTGTTACTTGAAAAGAGGGCGTAAAGTCAACTGCTCAGTTAGAAACAGAATTGTTTCCTTTTTTAAAGAAAGCGTGCAATTTTTGCTCCAAACAGCCTAGGGTAGAGCCCACCAATGGAGCAGAAGCTGTGGCACCCAGGCTTTTGCTAGCACTGTGACTTCCCAGTAACTAGCCCTGCCTGAACTTTCTAGAGTGAAAAATCACAGCAGAACAGCAGCATAAATAGCATTTCCGTATTTCAGAAAATATCTGTGAACTAGAATCATAGAATCATAGAACTCTCTAGGTTAGAAGGTCATCGAGTCCAACCATCAACCTGTTTGATCAACCTGTCAACCACTGACAAAACCATCACTAAACCATGTCCCTCAGCACCACGTCTTTTAAATACCTGCAGGGACAGCGATTCCACCACTTCCCTGGGCAGCCTGTTCCAATGTTTGATAACCCTTTTGGTGTAGAAATTTTTCCTTATATCCAATCTAAACCTCCTCTGGTGTAACTCGATCCATTTCCCCTGTCCTAAAAACTAATGGCACACCAGTGTCCTGCTGCTGCTTCCTTGTCTAGGCAGGCTCTGCTTAGGTGGTGCCTCACAGCTCTCCAGAAGTTAACACCAAGCAGTGGCGTTTGACACAGTCCTGCCAGCATGTAAGCGCACGTGGCTTTATATTCATAGTGATGCTCCTCTGAATAAAGTTATAAGTGGCTGTAAACATCTGCAGGATCAGTGGCTTACCATGAGCCTGTCCAAAGCCTATTTATGTCAACAGGCTGTGCTTGATGATACTCTTGTTTGCATCAGTATCTTTCTGTTTTGTTTTTTTTTCCTATGGCACTAAAGAAAACATTATCAGATGGGGATTTTTCTTTTTCTCTAAGGTTTTTCTCTTTTCAGTGTGCCACGAGGCTGGCTTTGGGACCAGCATCAAAGTGAAAGCAAGACATCGCCTGAACTGCTGTTTGTATTGTACATCTTAAAATTCATACCTAAAATGCGTGTGTGTGTGCAGGGATGGATTCACTGGATTCACTTTCAAAATGATGGATCATTTTCAATGAAAATAAAAAGTTTCAGTGTTTCTAAAATGGCTACCTGTAGCTCACTCTTGCAGGCAAACATGAGCAGCTGTCTACAAGCAAGATTCGGCAGTTGCTTTAGGGGCTTCTGAACTGTTTGGCAAAAATCCCATAATCCTCACCTAGGCAAGGAGCAACTGAAACCTGGGTTCATTCAGCTCTCTGAAAAATCCTCTGGAGTAACGTGCCATCTTCAGTAGGAATGAAAATGGCAAAGATGCCATTTTCAATCAGGAGGCAACTGGGAGTTGAAGCAAAGCCCCTCTCTTCCTACCTGAACTCTCCTCTCAGCAGAGACTCTATGAACATTATAACAAATAGTGACCAAACTCCTGGCTGGGCACTGGTGAAAGCTGTAATCTGCTGTCAGCTTTCCACAGGGCTTGCTTTCAGCCACAATGGCACTGCTTTGGTGGGCTCCATGCCCCAAAACCAGCTGCATCTGACCAAATCCAAACCTCCAAGGACAGTTCCCAATCTCTCCACTCCCAGTTCTGGGATAGCACCCTCCATAATCCATTACAGATCAAAGAAGAAGAAGTGGTGGCTTCCTCCACCATAATCTCCCTTCCCATCCTTGCTCTGCCCGCTTTGGTGCCTGAGGGACCTCTGCCCAACAGGGATGCAAGTAAGACCCATGGAGGAAACAACATGTATCTGCAGGATGAGTTTGTGGGGCAGCCCTCGATCGGGAGGGAGGGGAAGGGGAATGCTGAGGAAACAGGGGAGGAGGTGAGGAGCACTGATTTGGACACAGAAGGAAGAGTGGACACCACGGAGGGTGGGCAGGTGGGTGAAGCACAGGCTGGGGGCACAGCTCAGAGGGGTGGGGGGACAAGGGGCTGCATTCAATCACTGCCACCAGCGCAGGGGAAATTTGGGAAGGGAAATGGGACCCCATGGGGAGGAAACAGCAGAGAAACACAGCAAGAGCTCAGTGTGGTGCAGTGAAAAATGCCAAACAACACTGGGTGGGAAGGGGCTCGCCGTGGCATTGATGTGCGGGTGGCAGTCAGAGTTCATCTTAAAGAGCTGTCCTGCTCCAGCCTCTCCTCTCCCTTCCTGCCCTCAACCATGACATTGGGCACAACAAGGGCCTCCCACACCATGCTGGGCCCCCATCCATGGTGCTCCTCAGCCAGGCACTGCCCCGGTCCCATCACGTGTCCTCCA
This sequence comes from Calidris pugnax, assembly GCF_001431845.1. Taxonomy (NCBI): domain Eukaryota; kingdom Metazoa; phylum Chordata; class Aves; order Charadriiformes; family Scolopacidae; genus Calidris; species Calidris pugnax. Next base: position 25,157,930 of record NW_015090922.1, read on the forward strand.
GCACACACTGCTCTTATCTACAACGTTGGCGTGTCATAGCAAGGGGCGTTTCGCAAAGACGCAAAGATAGGGCACAGAAGGATGGCTTCTGTTTCCAAAAAAAAAAAAAAAAGAAAAAGGAACAAGAACCAAATGCATTATCTCTTCGATTCCTGTGCAGTTACTGCTGTAACAGTCAGCAGCTTTGAGGACTTTTTTTTTGTGATTTGATACATAAACCACATTTCCTATGTAGCACTGCCACTGTTTTTTATCAGCTTTTTGACATTGAGCTCAGTAACTTTTTTTTTTTTTGCCTTTTCCACCCGAATGAATTCAAAGGCAGCAAATGCGGCAAAACCTGAATACCGCTCATCTCGATTTTTCCAAGCAGCTAGTTTTCATTAGAAATAAAGGAAAATAAATACAGATCACATTTTCTGTCCTGCAGTTAAAAGCCTGCCACAGCTGAAAGCTCTGCTTTCTTCCTCCCCTGCAGCCTCACTCAGCTCGCACTCCAGCTCTGCTTCATGATCTGAAATGTGCAAACACACTGTTTCTTGGCTTTCCACCAGTATATATAAATATATGTAATTTTTTCCTTCGCAGAACCTGGAGGCTAAAGCAAGAGGGCAAAGGAGTACGTGACTAAAACATCCAAACTTCCTCTTTCATAAGCCATCACATGATGAAGTGCAATTACAATTCCTGCCTTGTCCCTGCCAATTGCAGGCGCATTGCCTCACCCGAGAAACCCGGCTTCTTCCCCCGTATGTGTGTGAGTGTGTGTGTGTGTGAGTGTGTGTGTGTGTGGAGGCAGCAATCGCTGCAGCCGGCTTGGCGAGGCTCCAGCTTCGGGCTGGAGAAAGAGGGCAGTGGGTGGAAGACGAAAACAAAGATCTGTTTACTTAGCATGCATGGATAAAGCGTCTTTCCAGCCGGGGAGGGGAGGAGGGAAGAGAAACAGCTTTAAAGGACTTTGATGCAATGTGAAAGGAGGGCTGCTCGGGAAAAGCGAGCCCGCGTTAACCCTTGGCTCTCCGGGGACACGTCGGGGCCGCGGCCGGGCTGGCCCCTTCCCCTTTTCTTCTGCCCCCCGGCGCGGAGCGGGGACCAGCCCTGAGGGCCCTCGGCCGCCCCGAGGTGCGGAGCTGGGTCGGGGCAGGTTTTTCGTTTTGCCTGTGCACAGCCCGGCGCCTGCAGGACGCCCGGCCGGGCGTGCAGTTGCAAAGTCACCCAACCTGGCACCGGGACCGGAGCAGGGAGCCAGCCCGAGGACGAGGAGAGAGCGGGGCAGGGCGAGGCGAGCCACCCCCCCACCTCTCGCCCCGGGAGCGCAGGGGCGGCCGCGCCGCCGAGCCCCCGGCCCCGACGGACGGGTCCGTCCTTGCCGCCCCCGTTCCCCACCTCACCCCCGGCGCCGAGCCGAGGAAGAGCCTTTTGCAAAGAACTCAATCTTTCCTGTAGGCAAGCTCTTTGAACATCACAAGTGGATGACTTGCTAAGGTCTCCTGCCCGGGCAGAGGCGTGCAGCCGGCCGTGCGGGCCGGGGGGCGCCCGCTGCGGGGTCGCTTCCCCTCCCGCGGCAACCGGGGAGAGCGAACACCCCCTTTTCCTCCTTCCCCTGCCTTCCCCCCGGTTTCCCCCCGTGTTTCGGTGGGCACGCGGGCGGCGGGTGAACGCCTGGCAGCGTGGAAGGGGGACGGGGAAAGATGTCTGCAGGTTTTTCTTTATTTTTTTTTTATTTTGAGGCGTTTGCTTAGTCTGTGTGAATTGTGCTAATCTGCATTAGAGAACCGCTGGTTTGTGGTTAAAAATGACAGGAAATCTAGAACGTCCTATTTCCTGTGTACAATGACAACAGTTAAAAAAAAAAAAAAGTAATCGTTGTATTTATTTATTTATAATGGTGCCTCCTGCCCCGGCGGGGAGAACAAAGCCGGGCAGCGGCGCGGGAGGGCGCCAGCCCCTGCCCGGCGGTGGCGGTGACCGCCGCGGGGAAACGGGGGACCCCGCAGCCGCGGGGAGCGCCCGGGGCGCCGCACCGTGCCCAAGGTCACCGGCACAGGGGGGCGGGGAGACACCCCCCCC
>NW_015090922.1:25161332-25167985 GCF_001431845.1 Calidris pugnax
CGGCCGAGAGCCTGCCGGCGGCGACGGCGGCGGAGCTGGCCGCCGAGGGCAAGGGCCGGCCGGGCAGCGAGCAGGAATGGCTGACCAAGCCCAAGACGGTGCGGGACACGCTGCTGGCCCTGCACCAGCACGGCGGCCACGCCGTGCCGCCCTTCGACAGCAAGTTCAAGAAGGAGCCGGGCATGGCGGGCGGCAGGCTGCTGGGCTACGAGACCAACGGCGCCGTGGCCAAGCCAGGTGAGGCGGCGGGGGCCAGGGGGCAGCGGGCAGGGGAGGGGAGGGCAGGGCGGGGGGCGCCTCTCCCGGCGTGCGGGGCGGGGGATCCCGGGAGGCGTCGAGGCGGTGGCCCGACGGCCTGGGTGGCCGGGTGCCCGGGGGGTGGCGGCGGCGGCGGCCACCCGTTTCTGCGATTGCGCGGCGGTGACCCCTGTGCTCGGCGGCGCGTTGCGACTGGGCTGCCTTCTCACCTTCCTCCTCCTCCTCTTTTCCCCCTTCCCCCCCTCTTTTGCTTCCGCAGGGGCCCGGGCCGCCCGGAAGAGGAAGCCTTCCCCCGAGCCGGAGGGCGAGGCGGGACCCCCGAAGATCAACGGGGAGGCGCAGCCCTGGCTGCCCACCTCGTCGGAAGGGATGAAGCTGCCGCTGACGGCCACCCCTTTCATGTCGCCCCCGCCGCCCACCGCCTCGCCCCACTCCAACCGGACCACGCCGCCCGAGGCGGCCCAGAACGGCCAGTCCCCCATGGCCGCCCTCATTTTGGTGGCGGACAATGCCGGGGGCAACCACGCCTCCAAAGACGCCAACCAGGTCCACTCCACCACGCGGAGGAACAGCAGCAGCCCCCCCTCGCCCTCCGCCATGAACCAAAGAAGGCTGGGCCCCGGCGGCAGGGAGGTGCCGGGCCAGGGGGCCACGGCGGCGGCGGGCGGGCTGGAGCCCGTCCATCCCGCCAGCCTGCCGGACTCGTCCCTCGCCGCCAGCGTCCCCTTGTGTTGTACCCTCTGCCACGAGCGCCTGGAAGACACCCACTTCGTGCAGTGCCCCTCCGTCCCCTCCCACAAGTTCTGCTTCCCCTGCTCCCGGCAGAGCATCAAGCAGCAGGGAGCCAGCGGCGAGGTGTATTGTCCCAGCGGGGAGAAGTGTCCCCTGGTGGGCTCCAACGTCCCCTGGGCCTTCATGCAGGGGGAGATCGCCACCATCCTGGCCGGAGATGTGAAAGTGAAAAAGGAGAGGGACTCGTGACTCGCCCGCTCTCGCCGCCCAACGTCACCTTGAACTCAAACTGCTCCAATTCTGTATATATCTATAAATATATATATATAAATATATATATATCTCCAAGACAAGGGAAATGTAGACTTCATAAACATGGCTGTATAATTTTGATTTTTTTGAATACATTGTGTTTCTATATTTTTTGAAGACAAAAGGTATGTACTTATTATAAAGGCATTTCTTCTAATTCTTCTCCTTTTTTGTTTTGTTTTGTTTTTTTGGTTTAGTTGGGTTTTTTTTTTCTTTTTCCTTTTTTCCCTTTTGTTATAGCAACTATTTGTTGTGCTTCCCTGGTGACAGTTACTGTTCAATGTAGGCTGTGACTTGCGCTGCTTTTTTTAGAGAGCACTTGGCAAACCAGAAATGCTTCTAGCTGTATTTGTATGCACTTGTTTCATTTTTTTTTTTTCATTTTCTTTCTTTCTTTTTTTTTTTTTTAAATGCCAAATACACTTTCTGACATTGTAAAGATTGCCTTACTGTCTGTGATTCCTTATTCCTGGCCCCTGTCCTGTAGAGCTTGTCGCATGCAGGCTTGGTCTGAGGCGGTTGGGGAGAAGAGTGGCTAGCCAAGGCGGGGATGCCCGTTGCCATCCCTAGGCCAGCTTAGGGAGCAGGAGGGCTTTCTCCCGGGAATGCGCGGCTCGGGTTGCCATGGCAGATCTGCCAGATCCCGTCCCAAATTCCTCTGTGTTTCTCAAGGGAAGTTGCCTTCAGAGTAGGATGTGGAGAGGTGTCCGAGAGGCGCTGTTGAGTTAGGGATTTCTGGGTTTGTTTGGTTTTGGTTTGGGTTTGTTATTTTTCTTTTTTTTTTTTTTTTTAAGGCGAAGTTGACCGCAGTTCACGTGATCAGTTGTAAGATTACAAGACTGCATTTATTCACCAATTGCATACCATAACGTGGAGTTTTGATAACGAACTTAATTATACGATTGGCGAAGGCGCCAACGTAGCACTGCCATCTCTGAAGGTCTTTAGTGTCACTTCTGGGGCTTTTGTGTTTTTAGACAAAGCTGGGGAGGTGGGGGAGAGACTGAGTTAATTTTTTTTTTTTTTCGTTATAAATTTTACTCTAATTTTCAGATAGTGCAGGTGGACTTTGAGTTTGCTTATCAGTCACCTCTAGTGCTGTTGCTATTGTTACTATCACTGACCCGGTGTTTCCAAGTAGTGGCAGGTACGGTGTGGTACGGTGACAGCGGTGACTGAGGCTCTGCCAGATTGCCCGCGGGCATATCAGTGACAGCCCAAATGTGGGTGGAGGAAACCTGTAATTTCCTTATTACGTGTGCTTGAAACAAACCTACTGCTATTCTTTGAAAATGAAAATATAAACTGGTTGAAATGAAAGCAATTAGGGCTGCACATAATGGCCCTGGCCCTGCCTTTTAAGCTACTTTGGAGAACTCTTTTGTAAAGCCACTTCTTTTGATCACGCTTCTGCATCACCAAGCAGACTTCTAAAATCAATAAATCATTGGTTACTAGAAATAGTTCGAGTCTTACAGTGATGTTTTTGTGCTGTTTATAGTTCGTTGGCAACGCTGCAGCTGTACGAGCCCTTCTGTCGAGGTGTTTATAACTCGGTTATAAAGCGGTTGTTTCTGAGCAAAAGGGTGGCGAGGTCGTCCCTTCCTGGGGATGGGCTAATAAACACTTTGAGTATCGGAAGAGGAGGAGGAGGAGGAAAAATCTGTTCAGCCGACTATAATTTGAAGAATTTTGGGTGCTTTTTCGTCAACTGTTCTTATTGTGATAATGTTCAGACTGCAATTTAATGCAGAGTAGATCTTTTTTGGAAGACTACTTTTTTTTTCTTTTTTTCTTTTTTTTTTTTTAAAAAAAAGAAACGGTCATTATTAGTATTTGAAAATCAGAACTGCACATGCACAGTAATTTTTTATGAAGTGTTTTATGAGCACACCCACTACATTGTGTTCCATATTACAGGTCAATGTAATATTAGATAAGACTTGCATGATAAACAAATTCATTGAGTCAATATTACGCTTTAAAACTTATACCTATAGTCAAGATTGGTGTCTTATGTAAACACATTTAGCCAATTTGAAGAAAACGCACATTATATATATATACTTATATATATACCTATATATAAAAAAAACAACTGTAAAGGATTCTTTGGAACCACTATGATCTGTGTAAATGTGTATTTAGGCACTTTATTAAAAAAAAATGGATTTTGAGCTGATAGATGGTAACAAGTTCTTCAAAGTTGCTTGGCATACCTCGCATGGAATGAAGCTCATGTTTTTGATTAAGGTGGTATCCCTACTCTTAAAAAAGGAAGCAAAACCGAAACCCCAAAGCCTCCCTAAAAAGGCCCCCCCCGTTTTGTGTTATCAGGTGGCCCAGCTCTGAGTCTGCCGAGGGCGAGATCTGCTCCTGACAAAGCCTGTCCTTGTTTTGGGGCCGAGGGACCTTGGTGTGACTGGGCAGAGGGGCACCTTCCTCCTCCTCCCGGCCGGCTGCCTCCTGGAGAGGATGGAAACTCCCCGGCCGGTGATGCCAGGCGGTGGCCCGGGAACAACGTAGCTGGAAAAGAAATGGCTGGCAGTAGCTACGCTCGCGCGGCTGACGTTCAGCCCCCAGACCCCGGCCAAGTCTAATCTGCACCGTAAAACTGTAGAACTACAAAAGGAAACCAAAAAAAAGGGAAAAAAAAAGGGAAAAAGTTAAAATCTGAGGGTGTTCATGTATAGCTCATTTTTCTCACATTCAATGTTGCTTTTTTCCTTTTTGTTGTTTTACTGAGTTACAATGATGCTCTGGTGGATTCTTCCTTTATTTACTGCTTCCTGGGCTACAAGCTTTTTTCTTTTTCTTTTTCTTTTTTTTTTTTTTTTTGTTACTTTGAAGTGCTTTAGCTGAAACAGTGCTACTGTTAATATTCCTTTTTAAACTTTTTAAAAGGTGATACTGTAATTTGTGTAGTATTAAAAGTGTTTTAATGAAGAATGTGTGATTATTTTTTTTCCCCCAAACTTCCATCACTTTTTTTTTCCAAGATATTTTTTCCTGTCGGATCACCTGCACAGTGCTTTTGTTGATAGCTGCTGAACTAACCTGTTGGCATTTTTACTTTTTTTTTTTTTTTTTTTAAACTTCTGACACTAAGTATGAGGAAACTAGGAGTATTAAATACTTCTTGCACTTTTTTATAGATAAAACAAAACTACAAAAAGCTATAGTTGCCCAAGTGCAATATTGGTTTTTCATTATTTTTTTTTTAAATACTGTTTCTGACACTTATTTGTGAATGGGCAGCAGTGCAGGGCAAGAGGGGGTGCGTGGAGCCGACGGGTGCTGCCCTGTGCCTGGGTCCCGGGGGGGTGGGAAAGGCGCTGCACAAGGGAGGCTTTGACCGCCTTTGTGGTGGCCTCAGAAAACCTGGTATGTTTGGGAGCTCTCTTTTTAGATGTGCTGTAAACCAGGCCATGGCAACCGCGTGTTTTTATGAACCAGCACTTAGGCAAAGGGTATAAATACATTTGAGAGTGCTCTCTAGTGGCTTGTTATGTCAACAGAGACCCTGGATCCTTTCCTCCTGCGCCTGGGCCAAGCCCTGCTCGTCCGTCCTGCTGGTGGGGCCGCTGCTTTTGGTGGGATGGGATGGGATGCTGCTCCAGGGATATCCAGCCACCTGCTCACCCTTTGGGGGTGATGGCTCACCTGCAAGGTGGCACCTGCCTTGCCGGTTGCACCTACTCCCCATGTCTAATTTGCCCCCAAAGTGGTGTGGGACACTTCACGGAGTGGTACGGCATAGTCCCACACCAACACAGCCCCACAGGGTGGGAGGAGAAAACATTGGTCTGGGAGGAAATTAATGGCACCAGGAGTAGCTGAGCTTGTCATAAATGGAGATGTTTGCAGCCCTGTCTCCTACTGCTCCAGCGCGTGCTTCGCCACAACAGGGCTACGGGCGGGAGGCAGCCAGTAATTAGGCTCAGCCCTCAGCATTTCATGTTTCTCCTCCCCACGTGTTCGCATTTGGGTAGCTCCAGCTGGAACTTCTGAAAAATAATGAAAAAACCCCCAAACCTTTCCCAAAGTGGACTCTTATTTGTTCAGGCGCTGCAGTCCAGCCCAGGATAAACTCCACCTTCAAGTCTGCGCTCCCAGAGATAATGAGGCAAGTAAATAACTGAAAAACAAAAAAAACCCCAAGAATATTGTTTTCCTGTTAGAACAAAAGGTGCGCCAGGGCAATGTATGGATGCACTTTCTGCAGCGGGTGCATTGCTGAGGGTGGCCCTCACCACTTGCCAAGCAGCCCCACGTAGGGCAGCAGGACTCCTGAGTCACCCTCCTTCCTTCCCTTGCCCTTTGTTCCCAGGAAAGGAGCCGGGACGCCTTTCCTCTTCGACCTGCCCAAGGTCAGGCAGCGCTGGGCAGCAGATGAATGGAGTGCCTGCTTATCCACTTCATCACCCAGGGCTGCTGCTCCGCTCCGGAGATAACTCTTTCACTGCCTTCAGGCAGCCTCTGGAGGAAGCCACGGGCTTTTGAGCAGGAACTCCAGGGTTCAAATTTGAATCACTGAGCTCTCTGAAAGGCTGAACCCTCTTGAAGCCTTCCTTCTGGGAAAGAAGAAACACTGACGTCTCCCGCAGAAATCCCGTAAGTGCAGGTCAGTGTCCATATGAGCGTCTCGCCTGGTTGGCAGAGGTGCAATGAAGGTGGGCTGGTAAGTCTGCTGTTATTTTTATATACAAGTCACCTAACTTTGCTTTTCTTTCTGCCACTCAAGAGCCAGTTTTGTAGAGATTGGTATAGCAGAGCACATTCTAAAACCCAAAATGTTGCATCAAGTGGAAGCCCTCTCTAACAGAAACTCATGGAGAAACCAGCAAAAGCTCGTGAAAGCCTCCTGCTGCAGTAGGTATTTCTCCCTCCCATTGCCTTTGACTCAGCAAACACTGCAGGAATCATCCCTGCTCGTTAGCTCCCACCTCAGCACAGTGCCAGGGCAGGGGTGAGAACTCATCCTGCCCTGCACGGTGCCCGGCCATGCCCCCACCTCAGATTCCCCTTCTCTGTCCCCCTGAGCTGCCACTGCTTTCCCTGCTGGTCCCCAGTCACAGGATGCCCCCATGCCATGCCATGCCATGCCATGCCATCCCATCCCGGGACACCCTGCCTGAGGGCTTCCTGCAAGATGGCAGGGCAGCAGGGTTCCCTCCTTGGTGGAGAGCTGTGGCTTCCCTGGGAAACCCCAGGGAACCTCCAGTTTTCAGGGAGACCTCAGCTCCTGCCTCTGGGAAGGATGGCATTCACTGTAAAAATGCCAAGTATGCATTTTCTTTTACCCTTTTCCACTACAAAACACTTATTCCCGCCCCCTTCCCCCCGCTCCC
>NW_015090922.1:25177623-25221596 GCF_001431845.1 Calidris pugnax
TTTGGCAACCATTTAAAAACAAACAGAAGATGAGTAAACAGAGATGAAAGGGGTTATTGGTTCACCAGGTCGCTTCCTTGCAGCGGGAACAACTCCTCCCATTCCCGCACTGGTGGGCCGGGGGCGGTGGGCTGCCAGCTGGGAAGCGGCCGGGCAGTGGGCTGAGGATGGGGGCCTCACCCTGCCAGGGGCACACGGAAGCAAGCTGGACTTTCCCCTTCTCCCTCCTGGAGTTTTGGGGTTTTTCTCTTCTTTTTGCATCTTTATGATCTGAAGGAGGCCATTTTATTTTTTCAAATAGAGTCCCTTAATATTTTTTCCACCAGAAGTCCAGGTTTTCTCCAACTCTTTTTTGTAGGAATGCAAATAGCTTCCAACTGTCCAGTAGTAAGAGGACTTACAGATATTAGGCAACAATTGCATAACGGAATGCGGCATTTCATTTTCTCCAGACTATTTACAACTCTTTATCTTTTTGTCTTTAATTAGGCTACTGCTAAGCACTAGGAACATTTATTTTTTTTTTAGATACATTATCCCTCAGCTGATAGAAAACTCAGAAATAAGGGAACTGTATAAAATATTTCAATAGGAGCAGGGGAAGGTGATGCTGGACGTTACCTTTCACTTCACAAAAATTAGGAAATAATTCAGCTCCTGCACACTGACTCATGCCTTTGCAGACCCCACTTCATGCTCTGCAATGAACCAAACCAGCATAAGCACCACTTTTTCCATCACACTTTCAGACTGTTATAATTAAAAAACCCCTCTACGCTAGCTTCCCTGTGATTTTGCAGTGGTGATTGAACAGGGCTCAATCCATTTTCCCTATGAGAATACAGTTAGGGCAACATCCCCGCTTCAGAAATTACAGAAGGAAGGTGTTTTTTCCCTTGCAGAAAGTACCCTGCTGTCTCTGTTAACTCTGGGCAGCTGCACATGTGGTACCAGCTTCCCCACGCCTGGGAAGAAGGGGGCTGGATGGGAGCTGCTGGGGCTTTAACTTGGCTTTCCAGGGACTCTAATTAGTTCAAAATTTCTGCTTAGACATCTCAGCTGCACCTTCTGGCTTTCCTGGAGGAAACAAACAATGATAAACAGCATGAAGCAAGGATTTTTAGCTGTGCTTTTTAATGGCTATTTTGATGATTACTTTCATATTGTGAGAGTCCTCCTATTCATGTTAGCCCTCTGCTTTTCTCTGGAGAGACAAATAACCCGTGCCCATAACTGAACCGGCAACTTTTTACCCCTTATTAATATTTTTACAATCCAGAGAGTTATTTCACCTCCCAGGTTCTGCTTCTTTGGGTTACTGTGGCCCTTTGCCTGGACCTCTTTGACCAAAGTTACTTTGGTTAAGTAACTTTGACAAGTTAACTTGAAAGTTAGCTTGTGAAGGTGGAGGTCTGACTTCTGTTCCTCTCCTCCCCAATTTTGTGATTTCCTGAAACCAGCCTCTGAATGGCGAGGCTTCCCAGGTAGCGAGGCTTTCTGGGAATGGTGTTGTGTGCCGGCTGGTTAGTCATTTGGCCTCCAGCCACCCTTCTGGGAGGACTCACAGCAAAGCCTCTGCAGGTTTTGTGTGGTCCTGGTGCTGGAGGAAGGTGTGGACCAGCAGCCTGGCCTGGCCACGCTCCCTCCCGCTTATCTTCCGAGCAGGAACATTTTGAACTGCAGCGGCAGCATGTGTTTCTTCATCCTGTGTCACAAAAGTTTCCTGACATTTAGTGTTTTGGGGTGGATCCCTTCCTTTTCTGCGAAGAGTGCCAATTTCAGTGCTGCTTTTGATGGTTAACAGTCCACGAAGCACTGGAGCGATACCAATAAATCTGGTTTGCGTAGGCCAGCTTCCGGCTCCCTTTTTAGCTGCTCCCTGGCTGCAGAGGGAGGGGGTTACCTGCCTTGATGGACTCCCCTTGCCCTTCCCCTGGCACCCGTGCTGCTGGCAGCCCTTTCCTTGGAGGAATACCTTCAGAAGTGCCTGCAGGGGAAGGGGCTGTCCGAGAGGGTTGGGTTTTGGCCAAGTACCCCCCTTGCACTGGATGCGGCCTCAGGGCTCATTTAAAGTCTCCCTGATCAGCTCCACAGAGGTGCTGTGGCACCACCTGTTTCATCCTGAAGGTGACCAAAGTGGGTTGGCTAGTGGCTCATGGGCTACGTTTGGCCCCTCAAGCCCTATGCGTGTGTCTACTTTTGTTGGCAGAGGGCCTTCCTGTCCTGAGCCCAATTTTATGACAGGTTTACAGTTCCTGCCTGAGAATGTCACAAAAGCCCCTCTGAAAGATGAAGCAGTCTTAATCCATAGGAAGGGATACCGGTGGCTCTTTTGGATGAGAAAGACAAAAGGCAAAGAGAGATACTGGGTACATGTGAGGTTGTCGCCGGTGGATCCAGGCTGAGCCTCTACGTGAAATGTATGTTTTCCAGCTTGCTTTGAGTTCCTCTCCTAAGCAAAACCCCTAAGCAAAAACCCCTAGGCAAAACTCCTAAGGTCAGTGAAATTAGGACCGCAAGATCTGTTCCTCTTTCATTTTGTCCCTTTTCAAGAAGGTGAGGGTAATGAAGCATCCTTTCTGTTTATTGCTTACAGCCAAAACCCAGCATTGCCTCCATGAAGTACTTCGTACCTGACCACAGTTAAAAACCAGTCTGACTTCAAAGCAGAGATAAAGGATTGCAGTGAGACTGCCTACTTAAAAAAAAAAAAAAAGATGGGGGGGTGTGCTAAATTAGGTGCCATCCATCCCTGTTTCTGCTTCTTGACTGTGGGAGCTGGAAGCTAGCTGGTCTAACTCACTCATCGCTCCAGGCTGGCACCAGGGACAGACTGGTGATGGCAGTCTGAATCTAATCCCTTTTGCTCAGATGAGCACACTCCTTCAGGTACCCCTCCTCCCATCACTGCTCGGTAACCGAACTTTGGATTTTACTGTGGTACCCACCATTGCATCAATTAGGGCCCACATTGCCAGAAGCTGCTGCTGTACAGAGCCAGGCCAGAATGGTTTAGGCTACCTAGGTGCAGTGCAAATGGTAAGCAATTTATGTGAAATATATATGATATTGCTGTTAAAATGGGCTTAAGGAAGGCAAAATACGGTGAATAAGAACTCTCCAGGTGAAAAGCAAAACTCTTTTAGAGACTGAATTGCTGACTATTAGCTTAAAAACCAAAACAGAAAAAGCAACCTTTTTCTTTTGCAATCCATCCTCCTTCTAATCCTGAACTGGATCTCATCCTGCCAACAGCCCTGTCATTGACTTCACCAACTCCATGGGAGCATCCAGTTACACCAGAAATGCAGGAAGGATCAGGTCCTAAATGTAAATAATTAGTTACAACACACAGTTTTGCTCTAATTATTTATAAGAATCATTTCATTATAAGTAGGTTTTTCAGTTAAATGTATTGCTAGCATTACGTTATTAGTTATTCATAATTAATTAAATCATAGCAGATTTCTATGTTATTATCATTTCCACATACTATAAATAATTCAGAAGAAATGTTCAGGGTACGTTGTATGTGCAGATCAGGCGAAGGAGTGATCTGGGCCTGAGCAGAGCAAAGTTGCTCCTTCTGAATTTTCTCACTAGCATATCTTTAGAAACACTGGGAAAGAAAGGGGCAGGGGGGTGGTCAACGAGTGAAATAAGATGTTGGTTCCTGTCATCAGCATTGCAGGGCTCCTGGCTCCATGCAGGGCATCTCCTGGCTGCTTTTCAGAATAACCAGAAGGAAGTACAGGGCTGTAGGGGTGAAGGACTGGAAGCTGTTACCTATCCGCCGGTCTGCCTTTTCTCCACACTGTTTGCTTGGGCCTTGAAGTAAAGGGAAGAGTCTTTCTGTTTGTTATCACTGAAAACTTGATTGGCCTTTTGAAAAATAAACAAGAAATGTCATTGGAAAATTCACGTTTAAACTAACTCTAAAAACATACGTATAAGGGATCATAATTATTTGTTTCAAGTGAATTTACTTGGGAAACACAATCTTTATTCATGAATAACAAGAAGAAAACATCATGTTTCCAAGCAAAATGTCACATATATTTTAAGACTTTGCTGACTGGTACTGGCATCTCACTGGTTTATAATAAATAGGAAGGGCTGGAAGAGTTTCTTGAAGCCACTTATTACTGTTGCTGTCATCTTCACAGTGTCATAACAGGAAAGAGCTTTGTGAGTCCTGGGATGCAAACCACGCTGGGATGGCAGGGGGGATACGTGGACTCTGGTGGTGGGGTGTGCTCCATCATCCCTGAGCCCACTGGGGAGCTGGCAGAGGTGGGAACTGGGGTGAACGTAACTGGGTTAGGCTCATGGGGGGTGCAATAAAGTCAGGAACTGCTTCAAAGTTAAGGAAATTAGAAGAATAAGCCTAAGAACTGAGCCTAAGCAGTGAGCTTCATTTGAATCACTTGATATGCTCCACAAGTGATTTTCTGGCTGCCAGCATGTCTGTGCTGCACGTGCGCATTTGCACCTCAGGAAACGTTAGCATATCACAACCATGGGGGAATCCCTCAGGAATAAGGCTGGCCACCAAGACAGGGCTGGATGGAGTTGAGCTGTGAGGAATGAAGGGCCCTTGTAGCTCATCTTCTTCATCTCATTTTCCTCCCAGGGATATGGGGAAGCACCCAATGGCAGAGTGTTTTGGCGGGTGCCAGGCAGAGTACAATTGCAAAGGAGGTGGCATCACTTCCATCAGGACATCAGCAGAAGACACATCGTTGACCCTGGAAAAGGCCTGATGAGAGAGAGGAGGGCTGAGCAGCACCCCTGTGCCCTGGGGAAGCACTGCCCGCGTTTGCTTCCCCACTCACTCAGTCTCAGTTAACAGAGGAAAAGAAGATGGAGATGATGCCAACAGGGAAAAGAGAGCATGGATTGGAGCCCCTCATGCAACCCACTTTGTAGGAAATGGTTACGGTGCCTCTGCATTGATTTGGCCACAGAACATGTGCAGTTGCATGCCATGTATCTGGCACCCAGCTGTCTGATTTCCCTTTGGCTATAGTCACCCAACAGTGGGTAGGTTTCTTATAGGTACATATATAATAGAGCTAGCCTTGGTTATTGCCAACAGAGAGAGGTTTGTTGGATGCAATCCTCTGCAGAAGGCTGTTGGATGCTGGAGACAGCTCCTCTCCTCCTGTCCCCCTCCTGATGCTCAGCCAGGGCTGCGTTCGGTCCCCTTCTCTGGAGTGCAATTGCCATTCCCCCCTTCCCACGGGACAGCTGGTCCCTCTGCAGCTCCTGCGGGATGAGCAGCAGCTCCCTGGGCCCGACCACGCTCCTTATTCCCCCATGTAAACCCTGGCCTTGCAGGAGCCACTGTAGATTTACGGCAGTGCGGCAGTGATGGGGATTGGCTTCTGCAAGTTTGGAAGAGCTCAGCTCAGCAGTGCAGAAGGAAGCAGGGGGCCTCCTGATCAAAGAGCATGGTTGGATTTCTCAGTCAGGCAAACGGCACCAAAACTGTGTTGTTCTTGTTCTGGAGAGTTCCCCAGCCATGCTGGAGTGCGGCACGGGGAAAGGAGCTGCAATATGGTGCCTCTCTAACCATGCAGCTGGGAAGAGTAAAGCATATAGTAGCAGCTGGGACCATTAACTCTCTAATCTCCCCCTTTTCATAACATCGGAGTCTCTGAGATTTGTGTTACATCAGTGGCCTGTGGCAGTTTCCTGAAGGGATGTGACTTCACTGAAATTTTTAAAAAAATTGAAATTATTTCTTTGAAAATTAGTGGTTTGGCCATGTGGATTTTTGAGTGGAGGCAAGTCCTTGCCCACTGTGATGGGCACAGGACACCTGCGGTGGAACCCAGTGTTCCCACAGACACAGGATGCTGGAGCTGCCTGCCCTCTTGCTGCATTTGTATGGCTCCAGCTTACCCTGGGGAAAACAAACTCTTCCTCTGACTTCCTGGTAGAGCCAGTCTGGCACATGACCCAGTCTGGTGGAGAGCCATGTGCGTGTTCATGTGTGCAGAAGTGGTGACACAAGAGAAGTGGTGGACAAGTGAGATTGAGGGAGGGAAAGACTGCCTGCCTATGCAGCGGTGGGATGTAGGGCTGGCTTCAGCTCACTGCAGAATCTCCCTGTGTTTCTTCCAGCACCATCCCATCATGACAGAAAACCCGGGGCAGAGGTGTGGATTCAGTGTGCCCCTCATCCATTGGAGCCCAGAGGGGGTCACCAGCAAAGCTGGCTTGCCTTTTCTTTCCCTTCACCATCCTTCTGCATGAACTTCCATCTCATATTTTTCTGCCTTTTTAAGCAGATGGGAAAAACTGGGCCTGAAGGTCAATAACCCAGTTTTGTCCACACGGAGGCTAGTCAGCGAGAGGGGTGGCAGCAATCTCTCCCCCAGCCCCAGGGAGCCCTGGTTCCCTTCTGGGCACGGCGTTGCAGGCAGGAGTAAGCAAATGAGAAGAAATTGCCCTGACTTAGCAAGAGGTCATGCAGAAAGATCCATGTTGGCAGGCGAGACAGTGTGCTAAAGATAACTGTTTGACAAACTATATTTACTCTCCCTTTCTGGGAGGACTTACAGGGGATTTGGAGCATTGTGCTAATATAAGCCATCCAGTGCCTGCAGTGGAGGAAGCGCCTACTCCGGGCTTCTCTGCGCTTGTGTCTTTACAAGCCATAAGAGGGGACACCGCTGAAAATAGCCTTGTCTCCTAATTGTGTTCTCGGGAATGCTAATCAGCAGGCTTGCTCTTCCCATCAGCAGCAACCGGACAGCAATGCTGTGTGATCAAATGCAGCTGCTTCCCCCACCATCACCACCATTTCCCTTGCCAGCAGCACTAGTTGTCCCTGCCTGTATTCCTCCCTATGGTGACCCATTCTGGGGGCTCTCAGGGCCAGAGGAAAGCCTGTTGTCCAGGTTTTCTGAGTGTTCAGGGAAAGCTCTCCACTGGAGCTGGCTTTCTGCCTCCCAGATCCCCCCCACCTAAACAAAGGAATGAGAGTAGCACTGGACAAAGGGGCAAAAGAGAGAATTCTCCTAAACAGTTGTGATTTTTCAGCTGATACTCAGTAACCTTTCAGCCATACAGGAAAAGAGGCACTTGAGATTTTGAGTATCCAGTAACCATGACAAATACAGAAGTACAAAAACAGCTCTAGGCAGCTAGAAAGAACAATACCGAACAAACAAATTAGCCATCTGTACCATCTCTAGCTCCTAAAAGTAAACATAAACACAGACCCACACTGAAAAGGACTGTACTCGTAATAAATCCATTAGCTCCACCAGCCCTTGGAGGCGTCAGGGGGTGAGGGGCAGGGACCAGAGGAGCAGACCTCTCCCTGCCCCCCGTTAGATTGGCTCTCTGGGCTCGCGAAAAGCACTCCTGCGGGCTGGGGAGTGAGGACCGGCTCACCAGAGCGCTTCCCCTGCGAGTGACAAGGGGAGTGACACCATGGAAACTCTCGACCCCGGTGGGTGATGTCCAGCATTCACATTTCAGAGACTTCCTTTCCCAAGCCCCAGCCAGTGAGGGTCTTGTGATCCTTCCTCTCTCCTCTCCTTTGGGCGCAGCAGGGTGTTGGGAAGGTTATAAATACAGGCAACTGTTTGCTCTAATCCATCTCTGTCCATGGGGATCAGTAGTGCATCAGGCTCCTCTTTCCTCACTCCCAATTTATCTCTGATTGACTTGCCCATCCCATGGCCACCATTCATAACCCTCTGCTTGCTGCGTTTCTTACAGACATCTCCTTATATGCCAAACACCCACAGAGAGCTGCCTTAAAAAATCATCCTCTTGAGATGGAGAGGCACCAGAGCGGTGGTGGTGGATAGCAGGGCAGCCCTTTTGGGAGCTTCATTCCCCTCTATTCTATGTGGTGGGTGTCTTACTCCAGAGAAGACCAAGGGAGAATGGCCATATTTGGTAACAAATTACCTCTGTGTTGTGGGAGCCTGAACCCCTCCACAGAGTGTGAAGACCAGGACGTTTGCCCTGTGAAGGACCTCTGCTGTGTACCTAAGGAAGGGAGCCAGACCCTTAGTGCTGCAAACCAGGGCTGTGCTCCCCACAGCCACCTCAGAGGTTAATGTGAGGTGCTGCGTCCCACCGGCTGGGAAAGGATGGTGATGGGACAGGTCTCTACGGGCACATCTCAGGTGGTTGCTGACCGACTTCCACTTTTGGGTCCCCTGGTCTGTCCCCAGCATCCTGTAACGAGTGCAAGGGCTGTGTGTGAACTGCTCTGCTCACCTCAGCAGATACCAAGACCAGAGGCTATGCAGGGCACGCCAGTAAAGCCTCACTGCCATCTCCTTGCTGGTCACGTCTGCAGGCAGAAAGGAGCTTGCTGTTACTGTAAAGATCTGCACTAGTTGTCCCTGACTGCATCCCTCTGGGGAGGGCACAAGCGGGTGAAACTTGAGTTGGGAGCAAGGATTAGGAGATCAATGCAGACTGGAGAAGAAGACAAACACACCCATGAAAGGGTGGCATACTAAGCCAAAAATCTGTCACTGTCAGAGAAAGAGCAACAGCAGCATCTGTCTAATAGCACATACCGATGGGGTAGGAACTCTTTGTTGGTGCGTGACCTTCAAGTCATTGCCAGGAATAGATTTTGGCTCCAATTTCAACCCTAAGTAAAGCACCTTCTCCTGTCATGATTTGGAAGCTGAGGTATTTCAGTTTCCAGAAACAAACAGAGCTTGTAGGAGGCAGCCTGACGGCCCTGGCTGCTGCAGAGCCCTGCATGGCAGCGGCTCCGGAAACAGCCAGGCTCTGCATTTTGGGAATTACACAGGGTGAGGGCACTCAGTGGGCTTCTTCCCCCCCTCTGACCCTTGCCATCTATCTAGCAATAGAGAGGGCCCCCCACCCCCAGCTTCAACAGCTCTTAGGGCTTCAACCCCCCTTCAACAGGGGTTTCAACAGCTCTTAGAAATGGGGTCCTGGCTCCCCTGCCTCTGCAAACTGAGTTCTGGCTGCAATGAAAAGGTCATGTCCATGCACAGCCTGTGCTTCTTCCATGGTCTTCAGGGGCAGGGGCAGCATGCGTGTGTGCACGTGTTTGAGAGAGAGAAGGGGTGAGAACAGCACGTACGGGCCTGTGCACACTTGGCCTGTCCTCTCACAGATCAAAAGTTCCTGAACCACCCTCGGGAAGAAAATATTTTGCCAAATATCACCTGAAACAAAAGGTTTCAGTTCAGTGGAAAGCCACTGGAGCCTGGGGAACTAAAATGAGAATCAGGATGCACTCTTGAGAGCAAGTGCTGGTGGTGCAGGAGGAGGCAGATGCTTTTACCTCCAGCACTTAAATCTCCGTACCTTTAGGAACACTTTCTCTGCTTGTTTGAGATGTCACTTCAGCAGCCATGGAGAAGAATAAAAGCCTTTTGTTGCTGGCCCTGTCTGCTCTCTCTGCCTCACAAACCCCAAATGGCAGGGGATATTACCCACCTCAGAGGTAGGATGGCTGTCCGGTGGCATTTCAGAAAGAGAGGAGCAGGCCTGGAGCAGAGAGTATTTACAAGGTGTGTTTAACTTGCTAAGGTCCGGCACCATGAGTTGGCTTCACACAGGTGAGGAGCATACTGCCGCTTTACAGGCCCACCATTGCAGCCGGTCACCTGGCCTAGTCAGGCATGGGGAGGCAAGGCGGGTAGGAAGCCATCAGGACAGACAGGGGAGGTTTCCTATTCACTTTGCACCATGTTAAATTAGCACGAGGTGTGTGGCAGGAGTCCACCATGTCCCATAAAAACCCAGTGAAGCTGAAAGTGGGCATGCTTCTTCCAAGTCACTAAGGGGAAGCTGGGCAAGGAAAGCCGAGCTGTGACCCGTCGCCCTGAGGGAGCCGGGACCCCTCATTTTCCAGCCGTGGAAGTGGTGGTGGGGATGGCTGCAGTCATCTGCAGCCCCATGTCTCCTGCTGTCTTTAGGATGTTTAGCAAATCCTGGGACCCAATTTTCTTCCTGCTTGCAATGCGAGAGCATGCCAGTGAAAGCCAGCATGACTGGAACTGGGAAGAAGGTGCTCTGTGTGCCCAGCTGCAGCCACTAGGTGAGAGAGTGACATTTAAAGTCCATAAGGATGTTGTCAAAGCTGACAGAGCACCAAGCTGGGGTAGCAGAAGGAAAGTAAGGCCTTCGCAGGTACCTGGTTTAGGACTAACACCCTACACATGCACTGTGGAGATTTTGATCCATTCAAAAACATTGCACGGGATTGTTTGATTCATAGTGGGTCGGCAGACAGTGGGGGCAGTGCTTGGGAGAGGTTCATTTGGTCCTTTTAGGTTTTTTTTTATTTTTTTAATAGAAGCTACAGCCCTTCTCTGCAGTACTGAAAAAAAAAACCCACAAAACAAAACAAAACCTGCAACCTCAAGTGCCTGAAATTGCCTGAGATACTGAAGCAGAAAACCTAATGGTGCTCCTGGTGCCACAGAGGAGCCTGCTCTTCTCCAGCCTCTTTGGAGCTTGAAACCCACAGCAGCAGGGTGCTGGCTGCAGGCACCCTCTGAAGCCACAAAGAGCTTTTTTGTACAGGGTAATTATCAAACATACAGGGTTTGATTTATTACCACATCCAACAGGCATGAAAGATGCCTTGCAGACCTGTGAGATAATTCCGAGTAGTTACTGGTCTTCCCAATTCCTGCCCACCCATGGTCTAGATCTGTATATTTGGGTCGACAGGAGCTGTGTTGTCAGCATTTTCAAAGTTCCCTGTCTTCACGCCTTTTAGGAGATACTCTCTTCCAAGCATTCAGATAGGGTAGGTTTGTCCCTCCCTCAGGTTTGCCTTCTTCAGGATAAAAGAGGTGGGAGCAGGAGGGCGGAGAGGGCTCGTGTGGAATGGCAAGGAAGACTCTCTGGTTTACGGATCGTTACAAAGCTCCTGCAAATTAAACTATTTTTCATATGTAATGAACTGTGCATGTCCTGCACGGCAATAAAAATATCAAAAGTAGTACTAAGAACTAATGTGGGCCATAAATACCGACTCGTATTCATAATATTTTCGTAGGGCCATTATAACTAAAATATAAATGGAGTTTTTGTTTTAAACATTTAATATTAATCAAATGGTTATGAAAGTACATAACAAACGACTGTGACATAGTCATGGCCTAAATAATAAAAATGAAATGGGTGATGAATTCTTGTGAAAATTTAATTTGCAAAAGAAAGAACGTTGCATTAATAAGGCATAATTACATCATCAAATATTTACCATTATTTGCTGGAATCCATTTTACTTTTATTTTACGTAATAAAACAGTGGGTACATAAAGCAGCAGGCTGGGCCCCATCTGAACTCTTTTGTGCCCCCAGGTCACGCAGGCAATACACTTGTAACTCAAGTCTTGCTGGTTTGCTGCATTGTTTTCCTCTAAATGCTCCAATGTTGCATTTAAAATATTACTCTTCTATTCTGACAACCCCCTGTTTTTTATGACTTAGTACACACCACAATCATCATTTCAATCCACATCTCTAGGGAGAGCAAAGTGACCCAGAGTCACTGGCAGACCCAGGTCAGCCGATGAAGAACCATTTCACACAGGCTGTCTGCTGGGTGCTGTCACGGAGCAGCCACCTTTGCTTCTCCAAGGAGCGCTGGTGTTTCCCACCACAGAAGCAGGGAGAAGACAAAACCACAGCCAAGCTGTCAAGCTGATGTCCCCCTCCATCCACAGCCAGACCAAGGCTGCCGGCCGGGGTGCATTTAGCAGAGGGTGGCACCAGCTGATGGCTGTACCCAACCTTCCATGTTATATTCCTAGCAATGTGCTGAGGTTTATTTTCTTCCTACAGGTCTGCTGGATGAAGGGATTGGGACCTTTCCTGAGGTGCACCTGCTAAGGTGTAGGATCCTGATGGAGTTTCCATGCAAACAAGTATTTGGAGGCACATCCCAAGCATCTGGGCAGGGTAAGTGGGGAAAGGCTGGCCCAGGAGGGCCATTGTCACCTGGAATCAAAGCCCTCTCTTCCAAGTTGGTTGTTTTTCTACTGTCTTTCACAAGGTACCGTCACTGCCACCCAGTTTTGTGTTGAACTTGCTTTAAACAGCCCTTGCTCAGCTCAGCCAATGCTGAGAGATGCTCAGGGTTCTTGGGGGTTTTTTTAGGTTAATTTGGAAAACTTCCCTGATTATACATCTGCTAGCATAATTTACACCTCTGAGGATTGGGTTGATTAGAGAATCAGTGAGAATGATTAATTTTATTCATTGAAGGCAGGACTATGAGTGTGCTGCAACCTGCAACTGAACTGATATTTCTTTTAATTGTTCAGCTGGGTCCTTGGCAAGCCTGAGCTGAAGCTGCACAAATTTGCTCAGTAAACATTTCTGGTAGCCCGAGCTTTAGCGGTCCTGCAGAGCCAAACCAAGCCTAGCTTTTCCTTCTGGCTACAGGCTTGAGGTTCAACACCCCCACATACACGCACACACAGACGCACAGGAGCAGCTTTTTAACTTGGGACGGAGGTGTGCCTATGTCACAGGCAGGCTTTAATGCCCACCAGCAGCAGCGGTGAGCTGCTGAGTGTGGGATGATGTGCTTTACCCCCTATCTTCAGGGGGCTGCCATCACTGGTGGCAAACCCATATCCCTTCTGCATCTCATGTGTGTGGAAGCTCGCTGCTCTGGTAGCAGGAGAGGTCGGAAGAAAGGGAGAGAAGCGAGCAAGCAGACAGCGCTGGGTCATGCTGCTGCTCTTTATATCATTAATGAGGAGAGTAATGGGAAAGAAAGCACACTTTAAAATCTGTGGGTACCTCCAGGTGGGGAAGCACACTTTGCAAGCACTTTGGAGGGCTAGAAATCAAAGCGGTCTTGACAAATGAGAGAAATGGTCTGAGATCAATAAAACGAGATTCAATACAGGGGAGTGCACAGCACACACTTAGAAGGAGGACTCAAGCAGATAACGATGCTATGGGGAAGGGCTGGGCTGGCAGCAGCAGGGTAGGAGAGGTCTGGACAAGGAGCAAGGCAGAAGCTGGTGGTCCGGGATGGGGAAGGGGACAACTGGGAGGTGCTGGTGGTCATGCCAGATGGGGCTGGGGAAATCACCATTCCTCCCTCCTGAGGGCTGAGCTGAGCAGAGGACAGCATTGTGCTTCTCAGGGAATGATGC
Organism: Calidris pugnax; assembly: GCF_001431845.1. NCBI lineage: Eukaryota > Metazoa > Chordata > Aves > Charadriiformes > Scolopacidae > Calidris > Calidris pugnax. The sequence goes on from NW_015090922.1 coordinate 25,190,772, forward strand.
AGGCGAGTGTGGGGGAGAGCAGGGCATGGTGGTAGCCTGGAAGACATGGCTTACAGGGAAAGGTCGAAAGAACTGGTTTGTCCAGGCTAGAGGAGTGGAGTATGAGGGCAGACGTGGCAATGTGTCAAATATGTAAAGGATTGCCATTAGACCGACTAGTCTTCAGGTAGGCAGAGAAGGTGAACTGTGTCTCAGTGAGAGTGATCTGGGTTAGAGCTAAAGAAAAAAAACCATGCTGTAAACAGGAGAGGTGAGTCCTGGCAGAGGGCCGTCCCTGTCACCGAAGGTATTTTAAAAAGGTTAAACAAATATCAGTCTGGGATATCAGACAGGAAGAGAGGGGAGGGGAAGAGGGGCTGGATGATCTCTGGAGGTCCCTTGAGCCGTACATGTCCGTGACTGCTGTGATTCAGGTTGGGGTAGTGCCCAAAATGTGTCTGGTGAATTCCACACGTGCCCAGAGTGACTCCTCGTCCCGATTTGTATGTTGTCCTAAAATGGTCCTTGATTTTTGCAGAGAGGTCATGCCTCTTATAAAATGAGATATTTAGGGCACCAACAGCACCTGTATCCCCAAAAGCATGGGCCAGATTTTTAATATTTGAAATTATTTTTTGCAACCCTACTTCAAGCCTGGCTGAGTTTTACCCTCATTTAGATCAAAGTTTCTCTACTGGCATGACTGCAATGCCTGCACTGCCAAAGCTAACATATAATACAAATTAAATGATAAGTTGTATGAAATATTGTTTCATCTATATCCAACACTAATATTGTAAGATGTAGAACCCTAACCTCTTTCCTCAAAAATAAAATAAAATGAGACGTGCCAAAAAAGAGCTGCCAGGAAGAAAGCAAAAGTTATTCAGTATTGTGCTGGGCATTAGCTTAACTAGGAAGGGGGGTGAGGTTAAGATGAATGAAGGCGACGTGCAGAATAGGTCAATTTAGCCAATGATATCATAACAAAGGCTGCTGTTTCAGGCATGATCTAGCTGAGTCAGGAGACTTAAGCACAACATACTTAGGGATGTTGGAGCTAGAAAATTGCATTTAGACAAGGAAAGAAAATGTCTTCAGGTGTCGTTATTTGAGGCTCAGCTAAATTCACTCACCTTTTCTAGCCCTTCTTCGTAGACATGCCCTGTGGGACCCCGGCAGCATGAGCTGCTGTGTTGGGTAATGTTCACCTTGCCTCCTTGAAGATGGGAGGTGGTTGAGTCACCATCCCTGGATGTGTTTAAGGGATGTTTAGATGTGGTACTGAGGGATATGGTGTCGGGGAGGACTTTGTAAAGTAGGGTAGATGGTTGGACTCGATGATCCCAAGGGTCTCTTCCAACCTGAATGATTCTATGATTTTAAGATGGATCAGGAGTAGCACATACAGATCAGCAAGTTTCACTATTTATTAGATGTTTAATGAGTCAGATCTTCTGTGAAGAAGGAGAGCTTAAACGGAGAGAAGAATGGCACGTTGTGATTGCACAGTGGAAAAAAAAAACTGAAAGCAATCAGGTTTTGCTACCTGTTGTTTGTGCTTTAAGCAAGCTCTGCTTACAGCCAGGTGGTAACTCTCAGGCTGGCTCGTGTTTCTGCCCACCTGCCATCGTCTCTGTGCTATTTCTTGCTCTGTTTCCCCAGTTGGCCAGGCTGCGCACCAGTGCCTTTTATGGCAGGGTCAGGGGAGGCAGTGGACATGGCCATATGCCACCAGCCCACACTTGCCCACTCACACCCTTGGGATGAGTGGCACAGCGACGGGGGGCAGGAAAGGGGGGAGGGTGAAGGAGGGTATATTTAGCTCATCCAAGGAGAAGAGCTGCAAAATGACATCAGCCTGGCTCCGTCCTCACAGCGGGGCTGTGCCCCACTGCCTGCCCCATGCCCGCTCCCCTGGCACCAGGTCCCAGCACCGCTCTGGTTCCCACCTCCTGTTCTCTCCCGCTGACGCAGGGGTTAGTCCTTAAGTGCGAAAACAAATGGCTGAGGACCCACGTGCTTTGCCTCGCACAGGGCAAAAGCTAGGGCAAGCCCTGTCACTCACCCGGCGGCATTTTGGCAGCGTCAGTGGGTATCAGCACGGGTTGGGAATTTCAGTCCCTGCCCATCTCCAGTGACAGGCTCCGGTGGCCCTGGACACGCTCTGGCTGAGCGCGGCATTTACTGATGGTTATTCCAGGGCAGAGAGCAGGCTCAGGGTTTTGCAGTCACAAGAAACACATTCCTCTGGGTTTACCCTTCCGACTTCACCGCCGGCAGCGTGATGGGAATAGCAATTCCAGCCTCTCCAGTGCGGCGGGCTCTGGGCACCCGTGTCCCAGAGCAAGGCAGATGAGTCCTGGCTTGTCTCACCTCTCCAGGCTGGAGCCTTTCCCTCCTGTCAGCTGGGAGCAGAGCGGTGTCTGAGAGTCAGAATTCCCTCCCACCCTCCAAAATCAGGGCTATACTCAGGAGATGCCACGGGTATCTACTGGGTCCTTAACTCTAAATGGGGTCTGGCCCTACCTGAGGAGCTAAACACAGGCAGTGAAACATGCACTTTGTATTTTCGAGATTAATGATGCTTCTTTCACATGTGGCATGGATGGCTGGATTTTTGGCAGTGCTGAGCATCTACGACTACAACCACATTCACTTGGAACACATTGGCACGCAGCGCTCTGGAAAATTAGGCCATGTTTCTCCAGTGCAAAAGGCTTGTTGATGTGTGGGATATCAAATGTGTAAAATTATTTGCACTCTGCTTCTTAATAACAATAAAAGGATGACTCATAATTACTTTCTGGGAATATTAAAATCCTAGACACAATGCTTCTAGCACTGAACAGTGAATCTGTACAGCATAGTGTATTAAATGCTCTCCTTTATTACAGAATAGTGATGTCTAATAACTCTCAAGCTCAAGTCTCACCACAGCATTTATAATTCACATCCATAATAACATTTTCCAATTTAACAGCCTGGGGCAGACGCCACAATGCGTTATACAGCACGGATGCAAATAATGAGATAGGATGATGTCATTGTGTAGCGTTCCTCCTAAGCGATCTAAAAATACTCTCTCCCGCTTTCCCACCTTTCATCATCGCCTTCTCCCTCCCGTCTGATGCTTTTGCACCCGTTCCCATGGTAACAGCTTCTATTGTAGCCCAGACCCTCATGCAGATGTTGTCATTGATCCAACACCTTGCGGCAGCTTTGATGGCGCATTGTCTTCTTGTTTCCTGCCCTCCTGTCTCCTTTCTCCCCCAGTAAGGATGGGTTGGGGCGCTTCCTCCTGCTCTGTGCCTTTGATCTGAAGGAAGAGAAGGGGCAAAGTATCGATTGGGTTTTATTACCAATCCTAATCCTTCTTGGGGTGCTTGCTGAGAGCTAAAATAATATGCTGTGGAGCCAGCTACAGGTTTGCTTGCGTGGTTGTTTAAATTGGGTGCCTTAAATAAAACCATTGGAGAAATCAAGAGCAATTAGCATTGGGAGACCCTAATTAAAACCTCTCTCTGTCAGGGAGTGGAAAACTTCTGTTTCATAGTGGGATGATGCTGCTTTACTGCTTGCATAGTCTGATCAGAGCTTTTCTCTTTTTTTGCCTTTTTCTTCCTTCTGTTTTGTTGTTTTTTTTTTCCCCCCCTGCTGAGCGCCTAGGGAAGTTTCCACATTTTGGCCATGTTCATTGTTCAGGCTCTCCCCACCCAGGCTTGTCACTCCAGCTTGGCTCAGAGGGAAAGGGAGGGAGGCGGGAGAGCTGCACTGGGAGAGCTACACCGTGGATTACTGCCGAAATGAAGTGTAGCTGTAAGAAAAAAGCAGAGAACAAGGAAATTCTGCTTAATCACCTATTGTCTGCAGTTGTTTTGCATTCTTCACCTGTCACTCCTTGCTGGAGTTGGACGTTGTTCTCCTGATGATGAGAACCTGACAGACGGATGGTAATGAATGTGTAACTGAAGACCTGGGCTTTTGCACCTGCATTATTTATTCACCTAAAGCAGGAGCTGCTCTATATTTAGTATATGATGTCAGCAGCTTGTTTGCATCCTTAGGAATTGGCAGGGAGCCACATCTCACATGATATATGAAATCACTGATAAATGCTTCTTTTCACTGGAAGAAAAACAGCTTAATAAATGCGGCTCTTTTCTGCTTCCATCTCTTCCCTCCCCACCACGCTCCCTTCCCCTTCTGGGATTTGTCTCTCGGTGGCAGAGCTCAGCAGCATCTGTGAAGTGGAAATGAGCAGGCAGTACCGCAGATCAAAATGAGGCCGTGGGTATGCTCGGGAAGTCGCTGCCCTCCCAAGCCCCCCTCCGCTCCCCCCTCCCAAGTCCTGGGGCTCTGCCAAAGACCCAGCCAAGCGGGGCGGAAGGGAAGAAAGGGAGCAAGGGAGAGCCTCCTCCGCGCAGCACAGGCTTTGCGGGGACGCTGGTATTCCCGGTATGTAATGAGTTTCAGTTGGGTTTTAGCAGGCAGGGAGCAGGGGGGCAGGGAGGGCTCCCAGATGCTACGCTCAGCGCAGAAATGGCACCGTGACAGATACTAGCAGTTATCTGTCTCGAACACATCTTCGGTGCGAGCATCCAGCAACAAAATCTTACATTCACGCTTTCGCCGGGGAAACGCAGCTTTTCTGGCGCTGCTGCGAAACCAAAGGTCATGCAAAAATAGCAAGTTTTATGTATGAAAAATAGATTCTGGTGCCAGGTCTTCAATTGCCGTTACCTGGCAGGGCTCCATCAAATTTCCATGCACCAATACACACCAGCTGAGGGTCTGATCCTTAATTCAAACATGGAGCGAGTCAGGGGGGCTAAAGAAACGGGGTGCAGCTCCTAGCTCACAGGCGCATGCCCATCCTGATAGCTTAGGGCTAGTTTTCCAAACTCAGCAGGTGCCATGGTTTCACGGCATATCTCTGCTCTCCATGGCAGCAGCGATAAGACCTGTAGGGAGCTGCAAATGTTTCACTGACTGATCCCAAGGCTACAGCTTGGGGCCTGAGTGGGTTGTTGCTTTGGCTGTCACTTGCTCAGATAAAGAACACAGCCTGCCATGGGGCCGGTGTCCTCAGCAGTGCCAAGTGAGATGTGAGAAATCCATTTAAAATAGGCGACTGACCCACGGAAACAATCAAACCATTTGTTTCGGCAAGGATTTCTTGCGGCGGGCAAAAGCAGCTAGCGTGAAGCCAAAGATTTACCCTCCCCAGCATTTTGCTACCAGGGTTTAACATAACTGCTGCCAGCGCAGACCCAGCAAGAAGCAGGAGGGAGAAGAAGTAGCCTTGCTGCAGAGCTGCTCTGCTGCAGATGAATGACTTCACCTGTTTATTAAACAAGCCCATTCAAGCTTCCGCTCCACAGCCATTTGCTTGATGGGTTTGAACAATAATGAACCAGGATTAAAAAAAACCTGCCCCTGAGAAATTCAGACAGCTCCAGCAAATGGGATCAAATAAAGTTGGTAGTATCATGTGGCCTGCTAATGTTCAGAAATGACATCCATGTATCTTGAGCTTATTCAAACCAGCATTTTGCTTTGTTTTTGGTGAATAGGGCGACCTGCAGGTTAAGCATCAGAGAGACATTTGGGAGGAATTAAACAGAGAAAGGTGGGGACGGAACACGAAAGGAAATTCTTTCAAGAGCCTTAGCATAAAACATCCTTCTATAAAGGAATATGTGAGACAAGGTTTTAGATGAGACAGTTGTCCTCCCAGGAAAAACATCATGAAGTTGTTACACAGAAACTCATTAAAGAAAAAAGTCAGCCGATGCCACAAGATGATATCTCAGTAGTCCCAGATGTTTGCTGTTCTGGGAAAAAGGAGGAAAGATTACTCTCAGAAATTCACCCTGTGTCAGTGGGGTACTCAAGGAAACTTGGAGTGAGTTTGTAAAATAAAGAAAGACTCTTCTCCTTGGATTAATATAGGTAGCAGCCATAAATAGCTATCTGCTATTTCAAAATGCTGAATGGATCCTGATGTCCTGTCCAGGGCAGGAACCAGTATGATGGCTGCTCTGGGCCTGGGAATTACAAAACCTTGGCTGTTTCCTGATCATGTAATGTATTTTCAGTGTGATGCTGGGAGATCCCAATAGCTGTCTGTCTCTATTTCTCTCAGTAAAACCGGAAAATCACTTCTTCCCTTCCCCTAAGGTCGTGACCCTTTGCATGTTAAACACGGAGGACTGGGGTGGTCTCTTGCCATGCCTCCACCAGCTTGCTTGGTGGCAGATGCTCTGCTCTCCATTTGGGCTTTAGCCATAGCCATGTGACTACTAAGGATGACCACTTATGCCTGGGCCAAATCTTGCAGAATTGCCCCTCACTGTTAGTATTCTAGCAAGCTGCAAGGAGCTCATCTTGCTGGTGCCTGAGCACCATTTTTTGCAGCAGTGTTATAGGTGAGAGACCACGACACAGAAGGGAGGGGGAGCCTCACTGGTGGGACGCTCATGGAAGATGAGCTTCATCAGAAGGATGAAGCTCATGAGCTCTGCCAGTAGGACGCTGAAGGAACATGGCCAGGCAAGGCTCATTGTCACTCCTGGCATTAGCACTCCATGCCAGGGAGCTGCAGCCAGCACAGTCCTAGCTGCAGGCAGGGTGGGTGGCACATGGAGCAGAGCCAGCCACAGCAACCCCCGGGTGAGCCTGTGAAGCAGCTTTTTAATATGTCACTCCCAAAATCCCCGCCATGATCAGCCCTCAGCCGCTATGAATGTAAGGCTGGCATGTGTGGCTGAGCTGCAGGGACAAGGGGTGAGAGCAATGGCTCTGGGGTCTCCCAACTTGCTCCTGGTCGTCTTAAAGCTTGTGCATGCAAGGGAAAAGACAACATTGTGCCTGGTGTGCAGGCAGGGGCACAGTGCTTCAACCTGCACCTGGAGTGGTGGGAGTTCTCACAAGGGGATCTGGACCTGATCTAGCCTAGCTTGCACTGGCAAATTTCCTACTGCTGGCTGTAGGCCAACATCACAGCTATGTGACACGCAAACACAGCGCTCAAACACCTAAGCCAGTTTTATTTCACACGTTTCATTATTTCGGGAGACGTTTCCATGGAGGTTCTCATTTCAGCGTAGCAGTCCCCTGTTTCACTGCAGCCAAAGACCTGACCGTGACTTCAGCATCATTTAACAGCTGAGGAAATGAAGTGAGAGTAGGCTGAATTGACAGAGAACTGGGCTAGTGGGGACACCGACGGGTGGCCTTAAGCAGTGGAAAGTCCACTGAGGGGGGACTGAATTAAAAAAGTGTGATTTTTTTTTTTTTCCTCTCCAATGAGAGGAGATAACCTGCAAAGCTTTGCTTGCAAACAGAGGTGATGGAGGTGTCCAGCAGATACATCTTCTCAGCAGTTCCCTGGAGCGTGAAACTGCTCTCTGTGGGCTGAGGCCAGCCAGAGGGGCATCTTACACTTGCCATTTTTGACCAGAGGATTTAAGGGCTATACAGCAGAGTATCTAACTCTAAAAACACAAACAATCAATTAGTTTTGGTGTTCTCAAATTGCTGTAGTAAAGCAGGAGAGAGAGACAGAATGATAGGATGTCAACAACAGAGCTGGGAGGTTAAGCCAGATATGCTGAGTCTCTCTCCAGGACATAACCACAGTGCATACCTTCCTCTTTGGCCCACAGCAGTTGCATCTTAAACCCTGTTAATCTGGATCAGTAACAGAGCTATTCTCTTCTAGAGGGTCAAAAACACTTCTTGCACATTTTCTTAACAAGGCAATAACCTACGTCTTTAATACTAAAAAATAAAAAAGGCAAGTTGCTCTCATTATTTTTCTTCATCTAGTACTTTGCTTCATGTGAAGCTGTAAATGAGAAAAATATCTACATATCCTCAAAGCCCCTAAACCCAAAGCATTTAATAAGAAATAAGCCATGAGTGACCCACCATTCCCTCACATCCAGAACAATTTCCAGCTGAAACCCTGACAACAATGGAGTCATTCAAAGCTCGCAGATGTTTCATGAAGATTTTCTCAGAACATCTAGTCAGATGGATTTCACAAGTGGGCTCTGTTTGCCATCAGACAAATATGATATATACTAGATTCACCTTTACCCATAAACCACTCGAATGAGGCTTCATCAAAGAAAGTATGCTTTTCATCATGCTTTTTACTGGCAGCAGAGCTGTGCCCAGAAGCACTTTGTGCTAAGCCTTTTTCTTGTAAATACTTACAGGCTTATTGCTCATCCTCCCTCATTCAGGACATGGTGGGGACTCAGGAAGGGGAATGACACTTCCACATTGTTGTTGGCGTGGCCAGTGGAGAGCCTTTCTTATGCCAGGCTGGGGAGGAGAAACAGCTTACTTCCCCCATACCTTTGGAGCTCAGCCTTAATTGCAAATGTGATGTCCTTCAGTGTAATCAGTTATTCCCTTGTTCGGAGCTCTCCTAAGTGCCTGGTTGACCTTCACTGTCCCTCTAGCTCTTTGTCCCCCCTGGCAACAGATAAGATAAAACCTGTCAATGTGTTGGAGAGCTGTAGCAGATCTTTCCTGTGTGCCTTAGGTTGCAGTTGTTCCCTGACACTGTGTTGCCCGTTTGTCCAACTTTGGCTCTGATTGATGGAAGGAAGGAGAAGTTGTTTGAACAGATACGGCAGCCCCGTGACATGGGAAAAAAACAAGGTCAGCTTAGGCTCACCAGTGTAAGAAACTGAGTGATGAAGTAGTCACCCCCTGCATCTTTACTGCACATGTAAGGAACCATTCTGTGCCCCTTCCCCTATCTCTTGGCTGCTGGGGAACAGAAGGTCGTGTAGTGCGACCTGTCAGGGTTGTCTTACCTTTCCCCTTCTCGTCCTCTCAGCCTCATCTCATCTGCCCTCCCTGCTCTTTCCTGCCCTTGCCTTTCTCATGCCTCTCCCTTAGCTCTTTCCTAATAAAGACCTTAAACCCCATCTCTTTTCACATTGATCATGGCTCTATGGTGGTATTTGCAAACCCTTTTATTTCCCCTCTGCTTCCTTGTTCAATCCCTTTTATTGCCTTGTCTTTCTCAAGATAGCTCTTCAGTCCCAGGACTGCCCCGTGGTTCAGACAATGCCTTGCCAAGTGCAGATCCAGTTCTGTCTGTCCCCTGCATATGGCCACAACAGAACAGAAACCCCACGTGCACCCCAATCCATCGTAAAGCTTAAGAGCAGCAAGCTCTGTATTAAATTTGCTTTTCTGCCAAGTGGGCTGGGCTTGTCCCATAGGCCAGCCCCACTGGGCTCATGGGACCTCCTGTCTCTAGAGTGACATGGACATGAAGCTTAGCAAAGAAAAGGTCACTGTGGCAGTCAACATGTCAACAATTTGGGTTAAAGAGACTTGCCTTTCAGAAAAGAAAGGCTCTAAATCCAAGAAATAAGGCCTTCACCAAAAACCTTGAGCAGCAGGGATTGGTCTTTTAGGAGTGTGACAAATGGGAACCAGAGCCAAGGGAAAACATCGTTGCGTACTGAAGTCTCTGAATGGCAAAGGACTTTGTTCCCTGGCGGGGAGGTGAAACAAGCTGTTTGTGGCGTGCCTTGTGACTGCTTGGCAGGAGCCTCTCCTTCTTGTTGCCAACTGGGGATGGGGTTAGATGTTCACTTTCAGGAACATCTGATGGGTTCCCCTTCACAACACAACAAACAAACCAAACTCCAAAGAGCAGTACAGTTGCTGGAGTCCTGGAAGCAGCTGTAGGAAAACATCTTTTTGTTGGTTCACCTACTGAACTGAATGGCCTATGCAGTGCTACAAGGAAGGGGCAGACCTGGTGGGGTCTGTCTAGGTGCCTGGATCCTTGCAGTCAATGAGCCGTGCCTCAACATCCCCTCAGCTTCCTGGGAGGAGGCCAAGAGGGATGCAGCTGACTGGAAGTGTCCGGCAGGGTGGAGCGGGCAGGGGTCTGGGAGTCCTGGGCAGCAATGAGGGGAAGGAGTGCCTTTATGCAGCTGATTAGCTGTTCTTCTCTGCTGCTTCCTGACTCTTTTAGAAGATCCTTGAAGCCTGCAGTGGAAAGAGTGATGCAGCATTGGGCAGCCGCTACCTAATTTTCTCCTGGCTCTCTTGCACACCGCCCACAGCTGGTGGGGTGAGGCTTCCCCAGACTAGCAGCTCCAATGATACCAAATCTTCTGGCTGACAAGGAGTGGGCACACCAAGGGAGTGAGCTGCTGGCAACCTCGCTTCTGTCCCAGGTTTTTACTCTGGGAAAACTGGTCACTCTGTGCTTGCACTGTGGGTGGAGGAGGCTTCTTGTCTCCTGCTCTAGCTGCCAGGTCACAGGCAGTAGCCTCAGCCCTCTAGCAGTGCTCAGCACATTTATGGTGGCAACAAGGTTGGCACACTGGGGGATGTTTGGACCCTCCTTGGGGCTTCTCAGCAGCACAGGCAAAGCTGGGTCTTGTCAGCTGAAGGCTGAGCAGCTAGGGACATTCCAGCCATGGGACAGGGGGAAGGATGGAGCTGGAAGGGGGAGATGTGGGGCAGGGCTCAAGCGACCTAGAGCTTCACCCAGCCTCTAAGCAGTAGCAGCAGAAGTTCAGCTCTACAGGAGTGTGGTGCCGGCAGAATAGGTGGCGAGGACACGACTGTTTTGGTGCCCTGAGTCATCTGCTGCCCTAAGCCTGTGGCTGGGGGCCAGCCCGGCAATACTTGCATCAGGCAAAAGCCTGGGGCCCAAGCAGGACCAGCTGCTCCACCGCTCCTGCTGTGCAGCTCCCATGCCAGCAGTGCAGGACCGTACCCCATCTCTGGCCTGGGGGGCACAAAGGCAGCAGTGCTCCTCGCTGCCACTTGGCACAGCCTTTAAGACCAGTGCTGCTGAATTTGTGGGGTGAAACAGAGCCTGGGCTGGACCTTGCATGGTGGGTGCAACAGATGGGGCACCAGCAGTGGGCTTGGGGAGTCAAGCCCATTGCGTTCCTCTGGTCTGCTGTTTTTCCTCTCCTTGCAGTCAACCTTTGGGAAACGTAGGAGTTCGGTCACATTGGGAGCCATGTGAGCGCTGGGCTGTGGCTGCTTTCCTGCTGCTGGGCTGTGGCAGGCTGACACCGGCAGTGACCTCCTCACCCCGTGCCCTTGGCACAGCTCCTGCCATCAGATATCCCAGCTTTGCATAGCTGTGACTCCCACTGGTGCGGGTCAGAGCTTTGCTTGAGGGACTAGAGCAATGGCACCACTCCGGGCTGTTGCATGATGAGGGTGATTCACCGCTCCCCGCCTTCCTGTACACATCAAGCAAGGCCTGGACTTGTCCCTCCTCCCATCCCTTTGCTTTGGTTTCCACCAAGCTGGAGCAAGCAGACCTGCGAGGGATGGTCATCCTTGGGAAGACCCAGTCAGCCCATGCTTGCCAACAGACATAGTAGCAGACACTAAAATAAAGACAAAACCTCCTTTTCTAGCCATTTTACTCCATTCCTCTGTGTCAACTGCAGAAAGATCTGTGGGAAAAACCAGCTTTTTCGCCCATGTCCTGTTTTGGGGAGGGTTGCCCCCCTTGCAGTCGGGTGGCTCGGGTTTTCCCGGGGCTTTGGGCCAAGCTGAACCAAGCCTCCTCTGCCAGGGGCACTGGGGGGCTGCGAGTGTCACAGCACATTTGTCTCCCTCCTCCTCCTCATAGCCTGCCGCAGCAGAACTCACTCACTCGGCGTGGCTGTGTCTTCACTGTTTCCCTCAAGGGTCTGGTCACCATCAGATATGCACATGTGCAACATCCATTTAAATCCATAATAAATGCGCGCACACATTTTGTGTGGTGACTGGCCCCCCGACTCACACAAAAATGTGGTTTAAATGGGCTTGGAGGATTTGGGCCGTCATTAAATTCCAAGGAACAAGTCCCGCTCCCACATTCTCGTGCACCAGGGACTTGGGGACATGCATGTCATGAAGGACCACACTCACGCTGCCGCATCCCAACCCCCCTCCCTTCCCTGGCCACCTCCCCAGGATGAAGAAACAGGACTCCAGCGCTTTCTTGGTGGCGTTAGACTTCCTGCTGCAATCCTCCCCTCCCTCTCCAGGGCAGGGGAAATCTGCTTAGCCTTTACTTTCTCACACATGTTTCAGATGTGCAGGGGTGTGATTGTAAACAATGTCATCGGCCGTGCCAGAGCTGTCTGCTCCTGCCGCGCTCCCTTCCCAGCACCCCAGGGGTTCCCGTAACAGGGCGTAAAGCAAACAAAGCAAAACAGTAATCTGCTGTTCCAATGGCATTTTTTTGTTTTTAGAAAATGTTAATGATAGGTTATGTGATTACCCTAGGTTTGGCTCCACTTACTCTTTATTAAGCACATCTGGTATTTAGTAACAGTGTAAGTAGCAGGAGTTTTTCTGGCGCGCAAATAAGATTATCCCATGTTGCCATGCAGTATGGAAACTCCTCAGGGAAGCCAGTGAACTGCGTGGAGATACAAGACTTTCTTGTCGGCCGGGCAGCCAGCCAGAATAGCTAAAAAATGTGGATTGGCACAGAGCTGTTGCCACGCAAACACTTCTGGAAATTTCTATGTTCAGGCCTGCCAAATCCTTTATATGTAACATGAGTTTCTGTCTTCCTCAGCAGCCCGTCTGAAGCCCGAGCTCTCCTGTACACTTTAAAAAGGAAAAATAAAAAAAAAATCCAAGGCAGTCCTGTTTCCAGCGCACCACTGCCAAGCTAACAATTTCACTGAATTAGGGGGAATTTCCTAAAACATTTGTTTGAGCTACATTGAGTGCAACATGTGGGAGACAACTGTGTTTCCTGGAGAAGAAAGGAGAGCTGTCTCCCTTGGTGGAGACTGCCTAACGTCTAGCGGGAGAAAAACAACCAGCCATGACAAGAAAATGTTTTTTAAAACTTGGCACGAGAAGCAGGTTTTATTTATTTTGAATGCCTTTTCCAGTCTGGTCAATGTAGTGTATGAAGAGAGGGATGGTGGAGGGAAGCTGATGTTTTTGTTAGGGCCCAGGGCTCGGAGTCAGGAGGTCTGGGCTCTATTTCTGGCTCCGCCATAGCCTTCCTGTGGGACTTGGGTGAAGCTCTTGGAGGTGAGTTGTTCCAGTCTCTGAGCTTCTCTGTGCATTTAATGGGGGTATTGTGTGCAGGTTTCATATGCGTTTGCGTGAACTCAGGCTCTGCATCCAAAATTATTAATCCTCTACATTTCTTAAGGAAAGGACTGAGAAGGATATGAAGCAGAAAAGCAAATGTTCATCTGGTGCTTGACTGTGCTTGGCTCCTGCTGCTGGAAGGCGCTGGCCTTTGGAGCTTTAAACTTGGTTGTTCTGGGTCTAGGGATCTTTGTGGGTGTTCCTGACAAACCCCCGTCACTTTTGGCTCTCCCACCCCTAGCAATGGGACGCATGCATTTATACCACAACTGTGTTGACTTAGTGATGGTGCCCTTGGGAAGGAGTTTGTCTGGGTATTTTCTAGACTTTTGCACAGCGACGAGAGCATTTGGCATGGAGGCTGGCCATGAGCAGAGGAGATTCATCACAGCAACTTAAAAGCACATTGTGCACAATTTCTACACGGCCAGTGACTAGCTCCAGCACTTGGACTGTGTGTGGCTGTCCTTTCTGTGGATCAGCTCACAGCATGGCAGGGAGCTACCTTGGTAAGGTCCATGAAAGCAGTGCAAAAGCACCCTGCCAGGTGCTGGCTGACTGCTGCCTGGTGGCTCAGCTGTCCTCTGTGGTGAACTTCTGATGCAACTTCCAGCCACAGGAAAGAGCATCTCATCCAAAGAGCTGACTCGGCTCCAAGCTGCATACCAACATAAGTGGAAGAGGGGATCTGGCTCAGCTGCTGCATGCCTTTGACCACAGCAACCATCCACACCTCCAAGAGGGGCAAGGGAAGGGGCAACCACCAGCCCTTTGTCTGTGCAGCATTGACAATGCTCTTTGGGAAGGCAGGAGAGGATTAGCAACAGTGACAAAACAGGCATAGATGTCCAAAGGAGAAAAAGATAAGCTTGGGATTTTCCTGTCTGCTGACCCACCCTTTGATAAGCCCAACTAATAGCCTCCCCATGAGTTAACTTGTGCACAAGAGGAGCTTCTTTTCAGGCCAGTCTTGTCTCTGTAAACATTGCTCCCATGACTGTGGCTCCTGTGGCTGTAGCAACATCTGTAGCTTGTGAAAGACATTTTGCTGGGTAGCTAATGGGGAAGGATACAAAGGGTTTACAGGGCAGTGAGGTGCGAGGGAATGAGAATAACCCACAGTGTAAGGAAGGGAAGGACAGGGAAGGACTGCAAGGATGGAGAATAAGAAGGTGTAAGACTCGGGGTGAGAAAATTTAATTTCCTCAGGGAGGAAAGAAGAGAAAACATTGGATGGGGAGAACGAGGGTGGAAACAAGAGCAAGGGAGAGCCAGAGCAAAGCCAGAGCAAAGAAACTGACGAGGATGGTGGCCAGGAATGAATGGGGAAAAAGAGGGAAGTAGGTAAAACCACCATAAAAAGAAAAGGAGTGACATAATGAGCAAGAGAAGAAAAGTGTTTTTAGAAGAGGAAATGCAAACCAAGACAGGAGAAGATGATGTGGAGAAGACAGAAAAGAACAAAGGTGGAAGGAGGAAAAATAGGATAGAGATATGGGAGAAAACAGGTGAAAAAAAGAGACTTGCACTGTTCTTAGGTTAACAAAGTTTCTTTTTACTAGTTCAGTATTGTGTTGCAATGTCCCAAGAGGCATTTTGTTTCTGTGGCTCTTTTGACCACTTATGGCCGATTATTCTGGGTTCCATGACCAAGTAATTAGAAGAAAAGGAAGAGAAAACAACCTAAAAATCACCCGGATATGTCACAAGGCTTTGTCTGAAGGACTTCTCCCTTCAGATGGAATTGTTTCTAGAAAATAGCTGAGATGCTGACACCCCCAGTGTGCATGTGGCTGGCCTCTATGTTGCCTGGGCAAGCTGTTGGGGCTCAAAGATTTCTGAACCCTCCCCACCCACTTTGCTGCAAATTACTCTGTTCTGCTTGGGAGGGATGATGAAGAAGGGAGGATCCCAGCAGAATCCTCTTGCCAGCACGTCTCAAAATCCCAAAGCTGGCTCTGATCCTGCAGGATTTGACCAATATCTGTTGAAAGTGGAGAACTCAGACTGCAGGGTGGCTTGGTTCTACACCCCACTCAATGGGAAGTCAGAAAAGCAGGATTGGATAGCAGATTTCTCTTCTGCTCTGACAGTCCTATTCTTTCCATGCTAACTCGGTACCTTTTATTTACTTATTGAAGTGAGACGCAAACTTCTTACATTCAGGAGGCAGATGGACTGGCAGTTACTGCATCACTAAGAAACCTGAAGCCCTGGAGTAAACATCAAAGGAGAGGCTTTTCTCTGGAATTATATAATCCCTGTTATGCATATGGGAATTAAACACCACCTTACAGTAGAGGGGCAGGGCAGCTTAGTTAACATAAGCAAGGCATGTAACTGCACTGTACATCTTAAACCACGGTTCCATCAAACAGAAAATCTGGCATAAAAAGTGCCCTGTGCTGGACCAGGACATCACAGCCATGCGCTGCCAAGCACTGAACAAGCACAAACTTACTATGTTGGTTCAGATATGTTTGTCAAATTCTGGCAGACACCGTACCGAATCAGGTAATGTCTGTCCTCCAGTCAGCACAAAACTGGCATCAATACCACATCGTGTGCTCTGACTAATTCAACAGAAACATAATTGTGTGCTTAGGCCAGATCTGGATCCAGTATGCACAAGGAGGTGCTCCTGCAGTGCCAAAATCTCATATTAATGAAGTTGGAAGCAGAGCCATGTGCATTAGCTGCCTGCTCTGAATTCTTAGGAGTGGCAGCAGTCCATGGCAGGGGGCTTTTTCAGAACAATCATAAAAGGCCATATTTTTTTTTCTGGGGTGACAAAATTATTTCCTTTGTTTCCAATAATCTTAGCATTTGCAAATACTGAATTGGTCCTTTTGTTTGCTGCACTTGTTTATTGCAGATTGTAGTCTCAGCGAAGCTCATGTTAGGATGACCAGTTCCCCTGCTCTTCATCACTGTCATATTGTCAAACACAGTTATGCTGGTCTGTTTAAAGATGCTGACCGAGCATAATGTTGACCACATTGCCATGAAAGTAGTTTGCCATACCGGAACTGTCACTTAAAATTGAATATTTAACTCATTTGAGATCGAAGGAAATAATTTGCTCAATCAAAACACTCCCCTTGGTTTGTCTTAATGTACATAACCCAGTGACGTATCAGAATGGCCCTCGGTATTTTCTTGTTAAAGTTTCATGACCAAATTTGAAGAAAAGCTTGGAATGATTTCTCTACCTCTGGGGAAAATCACAGACTCTCAACATTATGCTTAACCATCCCTGCTAGAGAGGATTTATTCCTGGGGCTCATAAAACATTCTTGAAACAGTAAAATTTTTGCCTTGTGACTGCAGCATATTGCACCAAGTGTTGAGCACTTTCAAAACAATTTCCTGAGAGGATGTGAAAGGTAGATTGGGATCCAAAGGGACACATTTTTCTCCTTTTCTCTCATACTCCCAAGGCTCCTTTCCACTTCTGTAGGAAATGCAGTGCAGAACACTAATCTTGGTCGACTAAAAGGAATACTTTTTCACATTTCAAAGAGGAACGCAAGTCTCAAAAATTGAAGCTAAACCTGGGTAACTGTAATAATGCTTGGCACTTACATGCAGGTTTTCATCTTCTAGCCACTTTACATTAAGTAATGAATCCTCAGGACTCCCCTGTGGAGTAGGTGGCTGAGTATTATTAGCCCCCTTCTGCAAATGGGAAAACCGAGGCAGAGATGTTAAGTACCTTGCCTAAAGCCACCGAGGGATTCTGTTGTAGAGACAGGATCAGAGGTTAGGAGTTTTTGTGCTTTCAATTCCCATTTCTATTGTGTCACTTAAGTATGGAGCCATAATTGAATATCGTAATGACCCAGGGGTGGAGTGATTCCAGCTACTCAGATCCAAGCACGGCTCCTCTGATGGTCAGAGACTCTGTGGTGCAGTCGCACGCAGCCAGACGGAGCACAAATGCCTAATGGGTAGGATAAAGAAGTGTCTCTCTCTTTGGCTTCCTCAAACACACCGTTGGGCAATGTTTGCCAGGCCACGTCTCAGCTCAGATCTCCATCAAGCTGTGTCTTCCTTTTAAGGCATAAGGCTAAATGCTTGCCTTGATGGGTGTTTTCACAGTAAGAAATAAACCTTTAGAGGCAGATGCTGCCATTAAGAACAAGGCTGGTGATCTTCTACCTTTGTGTGAAGCTTATTGTAACAGAGCAGGCTAGTTCTTCTCTACCTAATTTGTGCTTGTGCAGGAGTGTGAAAAGAAACCCAGATCCCAGTGCTCTGGGCTAAAGCAGATTCTTCACTAGCTTTAGGAACAGGACTGTTGTGTTCTGTGGTCCTCACATTACACATTTGGAGGAGCCTGGTTGTCCATCCAGAAGAACATGTGGGGATAGATACTGCCTTACTCTGAAGAACATGAGCTGAAGGAGTGGGCAGCCTGCACAGACAGTGACCACATCACCCAACTGGGAGCAGAGCCCTTTTCACAGGGCTGATGGAAGGATTCACGGATCTCAGCCTTGTCCCCTGACCAGTGTGTGTCTGGGCCAGGGAACCACATATCGAAAAAAAGAATATAACATGAAAGCCATGATGAAAACTATTATCAATGGCCACACAGTTGCTATCACAAATAAAAGGAAATGTATTCCCACAAATTCAGGGAAGAATTCTCTCCAGGCAAAGAAATGCTTGTTTTTCTTTGCTAAATGCCTACTTCCATCAACAGTACTTTCTGCATGTTGTTGAACCATGTTGTTGTTACATCAAGATGCCATCAAGCATTAAAGCATAAGAGCTGGCTTGTATCTCTCACAAGCTGCCAATGTATATTTATGTGGTGTAGGACGATACATCGTAAAGGGAAGGTCTGTAAAATGCTCTTGATTGCTAATGTTTTCTTTCTGACCCTTCCATTAATATGGAACCAGCACAAATCTATCCATCTACCCACTGATTCTGGCTCTGCACGTAGCACACATATTATTCTAGTTGGGAAGTGGAGTCTATTTTGCACCTGATGGAGCCTTTGCTTTGGAAAGGAATCAGAGGGTTTGGAACCAGAAACTGATCCACACCCCAGATTTATTTTGTTTATGCATAGGAAAAATGTGGAAATCCCCAGCTGCTGCGTGAAGTAGCCTGGGTAAAGATGATTCTTGCACTGAAAACACGGGACCACATTTGCTCTGAGAATGAAAAGGTGATGTTTTCTCACTCCTGTGAATTTCGTCTAAGGATTTTGACCTGAAAACCACTTAGCTCTACAAACAGGTCACTAGAGATTATGAACATCAGCCTTGCATGAACATTTGAAAACAAAATACTGTGATGATCTTTTTGGAGTTCTCTGACTAATTCTAGGAGTATAGCAATGAAGTAGGGTGATTAGAGTAAGAGAGATTGTTTGATAACGCCTGAGTCACATTAACTGGGTTGTCAGAGATTACTGGACCACACCATAGGTGTGAGAGGGGCTGGGAAGGCAACAAATCTCGCAGGGCACTGACGCTAACTGATATGTATCTTGTGTTTTAAAACACAATACAAACTCCACGTAGAGTATTAACTCATCTGGAGCCTTCTCACTTGAGTTTTGTGCCCTCTGGAGAGAAGAGCCCTCGACTCAGCAGTGCTGGGCCTTGAAGAGCCCAGCTGAGCTGCATGCAGACGCAGAATAGGTCCGTATGAAGGACCAGGCCCTTTATACATGACCCCTGGTGTTCATCTCCCATGATCAGAGCTCAAATCATTTGCTGCAAAGGAGGTTCTCCCCATTGCATTTGATATTGGTAGGATTTTGGCTAAACATGAATGTTTCCAACTGCGCGAAGTGTTTATAAAGCACACAACACATGTCTGACTGAGTAGGATATGTTTTTAATATAATGTAGTATGAGCATGTGGAAAAAATAATGGAGACTGTTCTCCATTCAGAATTTAAGCACAAGAAACTGCAATTACATCAACTTCTTTAGAACATGTTTTTTCTTAAGCATTTCATTAAATATTAAGGAAATATAAACACACATGTTAAAAATTGTGCAAACATCCTACAGATTGCATAGGAAGGACTTGGATTTTCCTTTCACATTGGGATTGCATCGTAATTCCATGAGGTCATCTTCGACTGCTGGCAAGGAGGACTGGGCCTATGGTTTCCTTCCTGTTACGTGTGTGTGTGCTGCAAAGGGAGGGCATGTCTGGAGCACTGACATGTATATGGTGTGCTAAAATGTATCTTCACTTAAACTATTTGCCTCTTTCTTACTTATTTTGAAAGGGAAACTCTCTCCTCCATTACCATTTGGTGAGCAAATCCAGTTGGAGAAAGGAGGCTCTTTGGACATCAAACATCTTACCTCTTCACAAATCAGAGATGGGGGTAATATAATTATATTAATGCTCCCGACTGGTCTGGTTTATGAGGCTGTTGTAATAAGACCATCCATTTACTTGAAGTGTATTCTTTTTGAAAACTGAAGGCAGAGGAGCTGGTGTCGGGCCAGGCAGCAGTGTGTGCCTCAGCGGCGTGGGTGGATGGAAGGGGCCATGACTTCTGGGAAACAAAGGTGTGGAGATCAAGGAAGAAGTTATGAGGCCAAATGCTGTCCGTCCTCTCCCTGCTTTCGCCTCCCCACACCTGCCCTGCTCTTTTGGGTACCTCCTGCCCTGTTCCTCTTGTCTTCCCTCTTTTGTTCCCTGAGCCTTTCTGCCTGCTGGAGGGACCTGGAAAACCCTCCCCGCACACCACAGCCCCCCATGGCTCCCTCAGGCAGCCCTGCCCGCAGCTACTGCTGCTCTGGCCAGGACCCAGCTGGCAGGGAATGAAGAGCAGAGGAGGGAGGGGCGGCCAGAAACAGCATCATGTTGTGGCAGCTCCTGGCAAAAGGGAAGGAGAAATGCAAGGAAACGCCTGACGGATGTGTGGGGTTGCAGCTGGGTTCTGGTGAGCATCTCAGGGGAGCTTTATGCCGTACGGCTGCTTGAGTAGGTATGGGCTAACATCGACAGGTACCAATTTCCTCCATTTCTAGTGCCTGTGAAAGTTAGGGGCAGTTATTCAGTCAAATTGACAATGGCTGCTGTGGAAAGGTTGCCTTGAGCGTGGCCTGGGAAAGGATGGGTCTGAGAGTGCTAACTTTTTATCTCCACAGACCATGTAACTGGATTTACCCAAAATACCAACCCAGCTCTCAGGTTGTTCTGTAAAGCTGACCCCTTTTGGAAACCCTGAATAATGTGGTTAATGTTCTTCTCCTATCTTCCAGGAGTTAACCCAAGGACTATATTACTGGAATATTAGCTTCTATTTTAAAGTACTGTTTCCCTGAAACTCCCCTTAAATTTTATCTGATAAAAGAGGAATAGAAGGAAACAATGCATTGGCCTGCAAAGGTCCTTATTGCACCAGGTGTTGGATACAGGCTGGAATTCATCTACTTTGTTACCCACGGAGTTTATCTCAATGTTTTATCCAGTGCAAGAGCACACATAGAAATTTTCACAGTTATGACACCAATATCCTGTGAAATAAACTGTGGGGTTATCGCTTACAGGAGGTAGGGTGATGATCCACTTAGTAGCAAACCAGTGCTCTAGACTGGTTTTAGGGTGCAGTTAAGCGCTGGAAAGGCTTTCCATGGTAGAAGGTGTAAAGCTAGTACTATATTCATCGAAGGTTACTCAAGTTTTCAAAGTTCTTCTCTTATGAGCAAGCCAAATTACTGCTCAGATAATTGCATAGTAATTCAGGATCCCTGCATTCCTCTCTTGCTTGTGTCTTGTCTTAAGGTACTGGGATTGGTGTCTGCTATGGAATTGACATACTGGCTGTGGGGCTGATGGGTTGCTATGGAATTGACACATGGGCTGTGGGGCTGATGGGTTGCTATGGAATTGATATACTGGCTGTGGGGCTAATGGGTTTTGACTGCTCCGGACTTGCTGAGTCCTTCATTCTGCCCTCCATGCTGTCCACCCTGTAGAGCTGCTGTGAGGCTGTGTTAGTCCCCACAGAGCCTTCTGGTACCCACAGAAGTACAAAATGTCGTCAATATTACATAAAACCCCATTTTATTCCATGCTATAACTGATGGCCCATTTTATTTTCCAGTCCCATTTGTCTTGTTTCCTTCTGCTGGTACATCACTTAATAAAGGAATTGGAAGGCTCTTCTTGTACGTGATGAACAGCCAGCCCTTTCTCAATGTGTGGCCCTCGCCTGGACTTGCCATTATTTGAGGTGTAGATAGGTTTGTCTACAAGCCTGCGCACACACGTGCGCGCTTGCAAAAGTGCACGCTGGGTGAGCTCCAGGCTAGCCATTAGATTTCCCCTGCTGTTACTCTACTGTACATATTCCTAGTAGATTAGAGCAGAATTTTTTTTATACGCTCTTCTATAAAAAGTGTGCTATATTGATTGCAGTAGAGTGAGCTGCTGTGGTTGATATCTGAGCGCTAACCCAGATAGGGATTAGCATTACATCAGCCATCAGGCGAGGGAACCTGGCGAGCTGCCAGCCTGTAAAAATGGAAGACATTTGCGTCACTGTTCCCTTGGTAATGCTTCTTGGAGCCGTGTCAGCTGTCCCCCGAGGTTGTTTCCTTAATATGTCAACAGACATTCCTGAATCTTTAATGCTGAATAGCTCTTTTTCCTCTTCCAAAAACACTTAGGTGACAGAGTAGCTAGTGTCTCCCGCTGCCCTATGCATTAAAAAATTATATACCTATGTAGATCAGGCTTAATACCTTTTGGGGGAGGGTCACAGCAGTTACAGTCAGATCTGGGTGAAGCAGAAACCCTGCCTGCTGTGTGATTGCCGTTTGCATGCACTGAGGAAGCAGCAGCCCTGTTCGAAACCACTCCTCCTCTGCCTCCAAAGCTTCCCACTGGAGGGAATGAAAGCGTCTGGGTTAGATTAGTCGTTGGAATTTGCTAGCATTTGGGATAAACTATCTGACCTTGCTTTAGGAATTCCAGTTACATACAATAACCTCAGGTTAATGCCTGAAAGCTGCAGGACTGTGTGCGCAGTGACCTCTAGCTTCCGGAAACCATTTGTTAGTGCCAGTTGTGAGAAATAGTCGGAGGTTTTATCCAATGACATTTTCACCTTTTCTTTTTTCTTCATGCAGCCAGCTGCTATTTTCGACTTGGAAGAATTAAAATGCAAGTAAGTTACACTTGACCAAATCTGAGCATGTGCCCTTTCAGCTGAAAGTAAACATCCCCTATCTAAAAGACCTTTTGTTCTTAGGTGACAATTTTGCTGTGCAGTTGCTGTAGTAATTAATCACAGACTTGTAATTTAATAGTTCGGGAAGAGCAAGCAAAGAAGTCATTCTAAGAAATCACTTTGTGAGTAACTTAATTTTGGTCAAGGAGCATTACTAAGCGTTGGTGATAATTTATCACTGTCGTACGCGTTTCACACAATCCACTGACCAAGACCGCCAGAGCAGAAAGCAGCTCTGCTGGTTAAAACTCAGTTCTGCTGAGGGGACTGCAAGCCCTGTTATTCTGCAGTCTTTATCCAGTATTGAAGGACTTCCAGATTCCTTGCTTGAGGAATTTGACCCCAGCAGTGGAATTTGCCTCCCGCGTAGGACCCCATGCGGAGCCGTTTCCTTAGGCTGCAGAAGGTATCCGTATGCCTGAAACGGGCGGGCAGGGGGAGGGAGGTGCTCGCTGGGGACCCAGCCGAGGCAGGACCCCGAGCCCTTCAGGTTGGGCTTTTGCATACACCCACGTACATACATTTACAGGGGGGACCGATGCTCCTGCCTAAGCCCTGGGCCTGTTTGTCCTTATGGTTGCCACCTGGCTGGTCTCCAGCTGGCATGGACAGCTGTACCCTCGACAGACAGGCGACCGGTGACTCAGTTCAGTGGGAGAACATGGTGCACCACTGCGGGGCTGAGGCCAGAGGCAGGCAGCCCTAGGGAGGAGTAACTTTGCCCTCTGCTGTCTCAGGGTGCCGGAAGAACTGGCTTTCCCCTGAGCCCCGTGACACCTGAATCCTGCACAGACATCACCATTGCTCAGCCACTTGGTCCACACCCCAGTTTCCCCAGAGCCTGCTGCTCATCAGGGTCACAGCCAGACAGTGATGGATGTTTGTTCTACCCTTGTCCTCACGCCGCTCTGCTGGGGGAGGCTGGAAGAGGGAGGTGGAAAAAACGTGACTGACGGGGGTAATCCAAAACTGGGACAGGGTCATGTGCTGGAGGCAGGTGGAGAGCACCGACTTCCAAATCGAGGAGTGCTTGGCTGTAGGTTACCAGCCTGGCAAGAGAGAGGAACAAGGCCACCGCCGAGCAGCTGGGCTTGACACAGATGCCAGAGGCAGGAATGACCTCAACTGTAGCTGCTTTTGCCTCCTGGCTGCTGCAGAGACCGGCACAGGGCTGTGGTTGCCTTCTTAAGGGAGATTGCCTGTGTGCTGTAAGTCTCCCTGAGGGAGAAGAAGCCCCCACACCAGGACCAGAGGTATGGGGAGGGCAAGAAGAAGTGAAAAGGTTCCTTCTCTGAGACAGAGTTTGTAACTCATCTCTCGCAGGATCACCTCCTTCCCTCCAGTCACCTGCTATGCACCCCAGATTTCTGACCAAGTGAGATGAGCCCCAAATCTTCCTTCAAAGCCCCAGCTCTTCCCCATTGTCAGCCCTGTGGCTCCTCTCTGTCTATTGCCATCATGCACTTCTATATATAACACAATACTCCTATCTGCTGCAAAGGGCGTTTTCTGAGGTAAAGTTAAATGCATGGCAAAACCTTCAGAAAAAGAGCCTTGAAAACACAATTGCTCTATCCTGACTGCTCGTGTCATTATTCAAATAGGCAGTCAAATGAAGGTCAGCTCTTGAATAGGTTTGAATTTTTATGTTGCTGTGAATGAACTGTCTCCTAGTCCCAGAAAGCTGCAAGTTGAGGTCTTTTGTACCGCTGAGAGCGAGGCTTTGAATATCCCAGTGATATCTGAATC
The DNA here is from genome assembly GCF_001431845.1 of Calidris pugnax. Classification (NCBI taxonomy): domain Eukaryota; kingdom Metazoa; phylum Chordata; class Aves; order Charadriiformes; family Scolopacidae; genus Calidris; species Calidris pugnax. Next base: position 25,214,848 of record NW_015090922.1, read on the forward strand.
CCTGAAACTTCTATTGCAGCAGAGTACCGTTTACAGTCACTGAGTAGCTGCAGCTGTAGGAGGTGGGTGCCAGCTTGCCCCGGAGCTCTGCACACCCTATCAGCTTTCCGAGCGTGCTTCCTTCCCCGACTCTGGGTGCAGTTCAACACTCCCTACCCATGTGCCCAGAGAAGGCAGCGGGAAACTCGCCACTGACCTCGGTGGATGTGGGAGTACCCTCACAACACTGACAGCAATCTACAAAGCCCCATATAAGTTGCACTTTTTATGCCCTCTTTCCATGCATGATGCCAGGATGAAAGGCTTCAGGGGCTACGCTGACCGACTTTTAAATCTGACTGAAGCAATCCATCCTCAGAGGTTGGCAGAGATTTGTCACATCGTGTTCTTTCACCTGATCTAAGCATGCCAACTTAACTGGAGTAGTTTTGATCCAGGATGTTCTGAAACAGCTCACTGAAACTGGTCACTGGAGGACTAGGCAATATCCCAGCCTCTATTTGTGCTGCAGCAATACTCCATTAAGTTTGCCCTGGATGCAAGTCTGGCAAGCTAATGAACATCCATACCAATTTGCTAGGCTGTCTGCAGGTAGTCCCCTGGGGACTGGATTCCATGGTGACTTACTGTTAGTCATCGTTTCCCCATGACTTTGTGCTTTTTAAGCCAAACGCTCAGTATTCTGGCCAGGTGTCATATGGTGCAACTGCCGGCTGCTGGAAGCAGAGAAAGTCAGCGACAGCTCAAAGAAATACTGAGTTAGGAAGGTGTGGCTTTCTGATGGTGAGCTCAGGTCCTCAGGCTGCAATCTGAAGGACAACATTGCCTCGGCTTCACCTGTCTCACTCTCTTATGGGAGAGAAAGTGATAGCACTGGCAGTAAACAGCGTATCTAGAGACCCAGCACCGACCATACTGCCTTTTGTTTTCAGAGGATAGTTTGAAATGAGTCATCTGCAGCTGAGTCAACTCATAAGTTGCAGGGAGAGGGTGACAGGTGCTATGGTAGCACAGGAGAGCTATGCCAGGCCCGTGAGGAAGGGTGTCATGCGTCCTTTTGTGATGTATGATGATTTAGAAACTCAGGCCTGTTTTGGGGGATGGCTGTTTAGCCAGATGTTCCCACTAAATATGGCTCATCAGCCAACTGTGTTTCTCCATGCAAAGCAGAAGTTCTGTGTCCAGCTGTTTTGCCTAATGCAGGAAAGAAGACTGGTTCACCTCAGCCAGTCTGCTCTGCTCAGAGTGAAGTACAGGGGAAATTCCATAAATATCAGGGAACTTGAGTTAAAACAGTGTGTACAGAGACTTGTTTGAGATTCCAGATGTTTCAAATTGTCTTTGTAAAAATAAAACAATCTTTTAATACTTCATTAATGTTATAAAAATCTTTTTTGTTTGTTTTTAACCCAAACTCATATTTGTCCTGGACGTTTTATAGGTCTGTGCTAATGGACATCAACAGTGTTATGGCTCCGTCTGTCAGTTGCAGAAACCCAGCTTGTCCTCCTGTGCCCCGACTTAGGAAATCTCTTGCCTGGAGACTTGGGCCAGGAAAATGAGCAAATGAATGTTCCCTTGCATAGATGCAGAATGTGGGTATAGTGAATGCTTGGAAGACCAAAGGGTAGATAGCCATGCCGAATGGAAACACTAGTTATTTCTGGCTAGTACGTGCCTCATGTGAGAAGTGTATGCTGTATTTTTGGACACCTCTGACAGCAAGTGAGTGCTCTTGAGGGCATGGATGAGAACAGGAGGAAGGGAGATTTCTGAACCTTAAGGACATCCACAAAGGATGTCTATGAAAATGCCCTGACAGGTCAAAGAAACAGCATTGTGGGTCATGAATATATCCCAAGCAAGGTAATGTTTCTAAGTGATTTCACTGAAAAAACACAGTATGTGCTGTGTGTCACATTCACGAGATGAGCTGGTCCTCAATGAAACCTTTCAACCAGTTTTCCTGCAGTAAAAATAAGCAGCACATGGCTGATGATATGAAGAAAAGCAGGTAAATAAGAATACCATACAAATGTAGGGCGGATGTAACTGAACCAGGGCTATGCTTCAGCAGGATTCACAGGCTGCTGACGGCTATGGACTGAAATGGGTACCTGCTGTAGGGAGACAGGCTTGACATGGTCCTTGTGCAGGTGGAAGGCTGTAGCGGAGCGCTGTGCCAACAAGCGATCTGCCACTGCCACTTCCCTGTGCTCTGTGCACATCAGGTCTCTGGCACTGGGAATTCACTAGGAATCAGCCTTACCAACGCCTGCCGTCACAGAGCCCTGGGGGATGAATGAGGTACCAACTGGTACTTCATTTTCCTTTTTGATTGTGTTTTGTGAAAAAAAAAATTTTTTTTGGTTCCTGGTGTTACAGTTGCCACTGGAATTTAGGATGTCCTCAAGCTCCTCACCCTGAACTGAGTGTTTTTAATGGGATCCTGTCTTCTATTCTGACAATGGTAATTCCTTCCATGTATGTTAGTCCAATTCTGCCCTTCCATTCTGGGATTTCCTTCAATATAGCAATACATTTCCCATTTTTTTTCCCCCATTAATGTCTATAGATTCTTCTGGCAAAGACTAGCATTCAGATCTCTGTGCTGGCTTTGGGTGTGTAGTAGATTTTGGGGTGGGAGCATGAGTGAACAACTGTCCTGGTTTTAGGCTATGGCACGGGTGAGTGACACAGAGGCAAGGTAGTGATTGCCTGTGTGGAGGATGTTACCTGAAGCTGTTTTCCAGAAGGTGCAGGATAAGAGTCATCTGACCAAATGTAGATGTCTGTATCTCAGTATTCATCTTGATTCCCTTTATAGTCAATGGAGAAAAATAAGCACTTCTTGGGTGTGATTCATCTTAGTCTAAAGGAGACGTACAAAGCAAATCAGATGATTCACACCCCAGACATGCCTATTTCTCTTCATTGAATATGAAAGGTGACTGTCTCAGATGTAGATATCTAAAGCAGGGTGAGACAAATCCCACTCAAAGCATCAAGTTTGAAATGGCAACCCACAAAAATATGCAGAAATAATATCCTCCCAGCTAGGCAGTATGCAGAGAGTAACTCACCTACCTTTTCTACAGCTTTTTTCTACACTTGCCATTATGAGAAGCATGTGTACTGTGGAAGACGTGCCAAAAGTTTTTTTTTGTTTGTTGACTTCTTGAGCAGGGAGATTAGGAGATTGCTGTGGGTCTGTAACGTGGAGTGGAGCGGAGGAGGTCTGTGGCTCTAACCCACTCAGGAAGCGTGGTGCAAAGGTGGCAAGCATGGTCAGTAGTTCAAGATTCAGTACTGTGGGAAGGCAGCATGTTGAAGCTTGATGTTGCCATGGTGCATGTCTCTCCATGCATCTCATGGAGTAGGCCAGGGAATAATAAACACCAGTCAGGCTGAAACAGCCTCCAGTCTTTGCCCAGAATGATGGAGAGGTTGTTGCTGGGAAAGGGAGTTTACATTTGCCTGATGCTGTATTGTGTGTTGTAGAAGAGCTTCTCCCTGCAGCCACTTTGGGCTGAATGCTGGTGACGCTCTCCTCCATGCCAACTTCTGTCCATCCATCCTCATGGAGTTCTTAAGCTCTGACCATGCTGAGTCAGTCAGTGCTTGGCCACCCTGATAAATCCTCCTGTTGACAGTGGTAAGCTATTGCAGTGAGCATAACAGGAATAACGAGGCCTGAAGTCAAATTAGTGCGGAGGCAGGCTTTAGAGACACAAACAGACTCCTCTTCTTGTTTTTGCCTAATAATGTCTGATGGTTACGTGCATTTTGGAGAGTCTTCTCCAAGTGGGAATTTCCATCTGGACGCAGCATTTTCAGAGGGCAATGAAGCCAGGGCCCTGCTGGTGTTGGATGGGGAAACATGATGGCTCATCAGTTTCCTCCGTTGGACAGATGCCACCATGGCTGCTCACCAGCCTCTGGAGGTTGACATCCTCTCAAGGTGATCCCTAGGCAGGAAAGGGCATGCAGAAAGCAGACACAACCAGACCAGATGTGCAGTGACACAGTTAGTGATAGAAGTGGGATAACAGTGTTGTAACCACATGAACTTTAAAGGGACCATGATCTCGGTGATATAATTGCTCTTGTTCCAAGGGCAGGGGGGTGTTTCCTGCAGTTAAAAACATCAAATAATTAAAGGAGAAAAAAATGTGGTGCATGGAAGCAAGACACTCTGAGATGCATTTTTATAAGTCTTTGTAATATTGCACTTCCAAGACTGCCAGGCATTGGTGATGGGTCCCTCATTTGCTTCCAAATATGCTGACTGTCAGAGCTCGATGCCAGGTTCTGTGTTGGCTCAGGCTGGAAAGGATGATTTTGGAGGTCTTCTACAATTTAACTCTGCAGTGAGATAAGCTAACGGTCTGCATGCCTTTGCTGGTGTATTTTATTGCTTATTGTATGAGACTAGGGATGTTGTGATGAGACCTTTATAAACATTTGCAAAAAAAAAAAGTTTGCATTTCAGTTTGAGGTCTGATGCTTCCCAGCTGAGGACCATACTGGAGACCTGCAAGGTGAGAGGCTGTGGGGCTCCAGAGGTTAACAGGGTGTTGGGGCAGGAGGCCAGCAGCCTGCTTACACAAAGGATCAGAGCAGTGGCTCTTGCCTCAGCACCGAGTCCCCAAGAGGCTGAGAGCTGGAATACTGGAAAAACTGGACTGTTCCCCTTCTCTTTCCCAATCAATCCTGTGTAGCAATCAAAGTGAAAGATTGGCATGTGACTCAACTGCTGGTCTAAGGTCCCACACCAATGTCCTGGGAAGGGACTTCCAGTGGTGTTGCAAGACCTGTACCTCTCCCCTAGAGAGCCAAGAACCCTGTTGATTCATACTGGCTCTGGGGCATGGAAGAAAAAGCCAAAATTTTGGTGCACGTCTTCCATCTTGTGTGTGCCAGTTGTGATGCAAGACGTTGTGGTCCTTCTGTTCAACTCAGACAATTCTTCAGGAAGATGGCTCTGCGAGCTTTTAAAGCTTAGATGCTGCAGACCTCCATAAAAAATTTTTGCTGCTTTGTTGAGCAGGTTCACTTTTAATTTTTCTCCCACCAGCAAGGTATGCCAGATTAGGCTGACAATAATATCACAGTTGGAGTTACGCAACTAGTAAAGTGCATGGGATTGACATCATGTGGTATGAGGGAACCCTCAAAGGTTTCCATTAGTCTGGATCAGGAAGTTCCTCCTCACCCCCTCTTTCAGGACAAAATAAGAAAAAGACTGCCACATGCAACCTGAAGTAAACAGAGCAAATAAGCTTTACAAAGTTCAGTCTTTGCAAAAAGAACACACAGACACCCCTCCCCCCTGCCCCCCCAAAAAAAACCAAACCAAAAAAAGAACAGAAATAATATAGATTTATTCTGGTCAGTATATTTTTAATACAGTTGTTTTGTTTTTCACAAAAAGAACATTAAAAAAAAAAAAAGAAGAGAGTACAATTGAGGTAATCTGGGGTGTAGATCAATGCCAAGGAATTTCAGCACTTAAAACACATGCTTTTTAACCTTTCCCTCTGTCTCCAGTGTTTTCTTGGGCCTTTTTTTCAACGCAGAACCATTGCACTTCTTACTGCATTCCCTGTGGTATGGGCATATGGATCTGAGAGCAATCAGCGGGCAGTGAAAGTAATGCAGGTACATGAAATCACTCCCGAAGCCTGAGAGGAGTGTGTGTGGGAGAGTATTCTGTTACACAAAATCCATGCTGGTGGAATGTGGCTTTTTTTTCCCCAGAAATGATTACTTCATGTGATCCAGACTTGTGCAAATGGGGTTTGACTGTATATTTACTCAACAAAATGACACTGAGATTGCATTTTGGAACATCTCTCTAACCCCTTGAGTAATGTTGACTTGTTCCCATTCCCTACCCTTTGGCTATTATCTCCTGTTTAGTGTCTCTTGTTTAATTTAACTGGCTAATGGGTCATCTTTTAGTGTTACCTGACTCAGTAACTTGGTTAAAAGCCCGCAGAATATGTCAATACAAGCAGGACAGGAATGAGTACCCAGCCAGATGGAGCAGAATGGACTGGTTTCAGAGACAGTCAAGTTCATCAGATAGCAAACTGCCCAGTTGCCTTCTAGCTCTCCTGTAAGGGGTGTTTTATTTGTTTATTTTGATTAATTTTTAAGCTGCACCCATAAAATGCCATTGCTTTGGTTAGAAGGTGTTTGGTTAAAACTGCTGCTGGATCAGATACACGTTATTGATATGACTTTGGGTGCATGACTAAATGTTTTCAGAAGTATGGACTGATTGGAGTTGCCTCCATTTTTGAATGTTGTTCTTGAGCCACTTGAAAGACATTTCAGAAAATTGCCCCAAAAATGGTTCCCAAAGTAGTCAGCAAGAGGAGCAGTCACTCTGTGATTGCACTGTAACCTGGCAAAACTGGGTCCTTACTCTCACTGTCTTCCTGAATTCTTCCACCTATATTTGGTATATTTTCCCCCTTCTGATGGAAGTCAAGATGGTTTATTCGGTAATGCTTAGAGTACTAGGGAACCCAAACAAAAAAGTAGTACTAAACTGAAATGTGTTGGCTGTCTTTAAATACCACTGGGGTTTTTTTGCCAGTGAACAGCTTTAGAAAAGCCTCTCTGATTTTCAGCTGGAATTAAAATTCCATATGCACTATATTAAGTGGCTCATTATGTCATTCATTTTACAGCCTTCCTCTGAATGCCTTGATTGAAATGAATGGATTTTAATCTCGGGG
>NW_015090922.1:25221874-25240548 GCF_001431845.1 Calidris pugnax
GGGGAAGGAATAAATGCTTAAAGGTTTGTTCTGTTTCAGAACTTCCATGTTGGAATGTTAAGTTAGATGTTTAAAACAAATATGGAATACCTTTCCTGGAATTATAAACTGGCCACTCTTGCAGTTTGATAATCCCTGTCAGGATGCAGTAATTGTACATGTGATTGACGGGTAGTTTAAAGGGGTGATTCTGTGGTTCAAGGAAGCAAAGGAAGGCAGCAGGGCTATCGGAGGAGCGGAAAGTGTGAAGGAAAGTGTGCTAACTTACGATCTTATTAGTCTGGCCGTTAAAATGTATTCAGTCATTCATTAAAGCTTATTCATAAAATTCATTATTCATTAAAGCACTTTGGGGAGTGTGGGGGGGGAGAGCTGAACAGCAACAGTCATTATTTACACAGGCAATTTCACCACGGAATTAGATCATGGGGCCAGATTCGCCTCTGCATTTTGGCAGTTCAGTTTCACTGACATCATGGAATAACTACTGATTTAGACTAATCTGTGGCATAATAGAACCCAGCCCATACTGCTTCTTTAAGAGGATGCCTTGGGCAATTTCTTTGCTGTTTTATTGCTGGCTAGGTTTTGGGATGCTTTACAAATGGATAAAAAATTAAAGAAGTATGACAAATGGATCTTCTCACTGCGCGATGTTCAACTGAATCATTCCATTGAGATAGTTGGTAGGAGATGGATGTGAAAAGCATTCACATTAATAATTAGTAGCTCATTTTTAAGAGTTTTTCCCTCTGCTGTCCTGACAATCTTAAAACAAACAGTTTAGATTTTCAGTCCTCACATAAAAGGTTCAGGGTGACAGCAGGGGACAGAAAGGGATCACACCAAAGCTCTTATTTTTTTTATGTGATATACAACGTATAAGATCACAGTAGTCAGTAATGGAAAAAAAACTAGTAAATCATTGAATTCATGCCTTTGCAAGGAAAGGTGTGTTAGGTAATGATCATTCTTCTTCATAGCAGCACTGAAATTCTTCTTCCTGTGATTTTTAGCTGAATCTCACTGATGGAGCAGCTCACATGAGGCTGAATGGGTGACTTAACACCTATTAATTGATGCATAGAACTGTCTGCAGGCTCTCTGCCTAGGGGCAAATGTCATGCTTTGGGAATTTCAGGCAGAATTTCTAAAACTCATTTCCATTAGCATTGTTCATCCTAGAAATCCTACATTTCACTTCGTGATTTGGGTTCTAACTGTAAGGCTGAGATACAAGATATTCCTCTCTATATTAATGTACAGCAGGTCAGGAGACAGCAGTGAGGGAAACTAATATTTTTAAAAGGCATTCTTTATCTGTACCATGACCCTGCAAGTATTGCATCATATATGGGGTGGGACTGGCTAGAATCAAAGCCATAGCACAGCTGCTTTGTGGGTCCTTGACTTCTCCCCTTTCTGGTGTGAGCTGAAGGACTCAGCACTGAGATCTGGCATTGATCACATGGCATCTGAGGATGTGTGAAGATATTGCTCCATGAGTCTACTAAACCAGGTGGTATGGAGGCACAACATGAACTTGAGCTTTTTTTGGGTCTCTTGCTTTGCTTCCTTAAAAATCCTCCTACACTGGGACCTTGGACTCTCCTTGTTGTGCAGGGTGATGATGCAAGTCCCAAGGAAACAGCCATGTGGAAAATCTGCAGCTCATGGTCATGGGGCCAGGTTCTCTGATGACAGAGAGTGGAGTAGTTCCCGCAGAGTCAGTGGACTTATTCTAGCTGACAATCTGACCTATTGAATTTCCAGTTCCTTTTGTGGGAACAACTCAGTGCATGATTCGATCAGAATTTCTGGGGCAGGGCAAGCCAGGAAGTTTTCAGACTTCTAATTGGCATTAGAATGTCTTTAGAAATTCAGCCTTTGCCATGTTGTCTTCTGATCATCTTTCAGGCTGCACAGCTGTCTCTTGCTTTCACTCCTGTACAAAATCCACAGCCTCCATTGCAGCAGTCCTTCCCTGGATGACTGTTCAGAGCCTGCCCTAGCACCGCAAAGGAAGAGATGGCAACTTCCTTTTGGGATAGGCTGTGTGAGCCCCAGCAGAGGAGGTAGTCCCGCTTGAAAGCAGGGGAGCTCCTTACCGCTGTAGCACTCCCAGAGGAGGAAGGAAAGGGGAGAAGACAGGGACCAGCAACCAGCATTGGCTCCCTGGTTCTTTGTGTCAGCATGGACATTGGATATGGTGGCAAAAGAGATTAGGCAGGCATGTGTCACAGGCAGCTATGAAGACTAGAAAAAAGAGACAACCCTACGCTGCCCAAAACACAGAAATACAGAGGAGACTTCGTGGGTTCATACCAGGTCCCTGTCCCCAGAGCTGCAGAAAACGAAAGAGGAAGTATGGGCAGTAGCTCTGCTAGCCATCCCTTAGAGTCACAAGGGAAATGTAACCCATTGCCATGGGGCTGGGTAAACAGGAAACCAAAATAAGCCCAGTCATGCTGCTAGCTGTACTGGGCAATGGCTCCCATGTGTTTCTGCAGCATCTGGATATATACCAACTGCAGACTGGAAGAACCCCGTGCAAAATCCTAGAAATGTCTCAGAAGCATTTCCAGTCCTCAGAAAAATGACACATAGAGAAGGTATCTGCCCCACAGTTGTGTAATCAAGAAGCTGGAGAAACAATAGATTGGTATGCTGCCAAACTGTGCAGAAAATGGCTGACTCATGCGAGTATGCAATCTTAAAACCTGAAGTAATTAGTGGTAGGTTCGTAAGTGGGAAAAAAGCACAATGAAGCTGCTGAAAGAAAAGCTGTCCTCACTGCTAGTAAACTACAGGAGTGTCTAAACCTGCTGCAAAAGCACCCAGCCAAAAGCAGAGCATAGGTGGGGTGGACACAGCTCAGAAGGCAGAGCTGAGAAGCATAAAATAACATCAAAAGCATAAATATGAAGCAGAGAAGATCAGGGAAGACCTTTGGTGCTGTGAGAAAAATGTGCACAGGATAGGAAAGTTTGCACAGTGATGACGTTAATATGGTGCAAAAGGGCAAAAATAAAACTCTGAGCTATGTGCCAAGAGACAGCAGCAGCACTTAGTCAGGAGAATGAATGCTAGGGAGACAGTAGGACATTACTAAATGTGTTAGCTTGCAAAGGCTTCCTTAGAGCTATGCCAAGGAGGGAAAGGAATTATAACCATGCAAAGCTGAATTAAAGCAATGCAATGACCCCATGCCATTAGGCAGAGTAAATGGCAAGTCAAATCAGCGTTGCTGGCAACACTGAATCCTCTGCTTTCAGGTGCACCCAGTGGATTCGTCACCACACAGGCACTTTAAGTTTGAAGCAAACAATTCATGCAGGCAATGCAAGCAGAACAAATTTTAAAAAGTATTAAATTTGCTGAGCTGGCAATATTCACTAGCATCCCTGTAATGAAGCTGTTAGGAGACATATCAAGAAGTGTTTGAAGGGGAGGATGTCTTCCAGGCATACAACTGCCTTCATCTATTTCCATCTTTACAACTTGTGCCTCCAGGAGTGACTACAGCATAAAAGCAAAAAATAATTGGAGCAGTAAAGGGAACGGAAAGGAAGACAACTTCAACTAATGTCAGGGGCTACCAGAAGTCACATAAGCAGTGTGGATGCTGAGAAGCCAGACAACCTACCCCTTTCTGAAGCCAGAATTAACTTCAACAGGCACTAAAAGAGCATTCAACCGAATGGCTACAAGCGAGGAACTGTCCAGGTTGGCGAGAACAAACATATTCATGGTACATGCGATATTGACAAGAACTTTTGGATGAGCAGCGAAACTACCTCACCACATCCAGGAAAAGAGCAGATGCAAATGGTTGAGAGCACAGCTGGGATCAGATGTGAGGTGGGAGAGCATCAGTGCTGTCAGCAAGATGTATTAGAAGGACTCTGAGGGATCAGTGTAATGGCTGCTAAAGTTCTGGGCATGGATGCAGAGATCATGTGGCAGAAGCTGTGATACGTCATGATCCCATCTTCATCTGCCAGAGTGAGTCAGGGAATAGATCTAGAGCTGAATAAAACCATAATGGTGTTGAGTTTGTTTGCAGTACCCTGTATGAGACATCTGTTGATCTCCCAAGGGCCAGGGCTGACCTCAGGAATCCAGAGCAATACAGCAGCTTCCTACTCTCAAATGCACAGACCCCATCCAGACTCTGTTGGGATTTGTAACCTATCTGACAGCTTTTCTTTCAGTTTTCACATATGTGCAAGTCACTGGTATAGCTCCTGAATAAAGATGCAATATGGACATCTGGTATCATCACAGGATGCAACTATCACACGTGTAAAAGAGCAGACACTTAATTATCCCACCTTTAATAAAGAGGCAGATATATAACACATTGCTAACGAGGAGTGCTACCACTTAGAAAAAGATAGGTTCCACTTGCTAAGCTACAGCTTGATTTTAGTATCTCCAGCAGAACAGAAGGAAACATCCAAACAGAAAAGCTCAATCTTTTAATAATATCTACAAGTGGAAGGTCTTGTCAGTGTAACCAGGAATAGGAAACTACTTGAGCAGAGAGCGATCATCAAGTGTTGGTGAGCATTGTAGATTACTGCTGGCAGTCCCACATCACCTTCAGCACGTGTATCTGAAACACCCATGCCAAGTTTTAGGTATCCAAAATGAAGAAAAAGGCTGACACGGGCATAGCTGCCACTGTACACAGCCCAAAAATACAGCAGCTGAATGTGAATCTGACAGAAACAATGTTGAAGACACAGAAAATCTGTCAATCCAAGTTCACCACTTAAAGGATCTGGAAGAAATCCAAGATTAAATCATGTGGTGACTTCCATTTTTTTTCTATTGGAATGGCCAGAAAGCAGGGGAAAATGTCCCCATTTTCAAGAGTACTGGATCTACTGAGACAGGTTGAATGTACGGGAAATCACAATACCCAGATTGTAGGGAATGGACACATTCTTTGGGAATTGTCCAGCTCTTCTCTGGGACTGCAGTCTGTGCAGAGGAAGCCAGTAATTCTCTGTCTTGGACAAATATGACAGAGGCTAGCCAACATCTGATGGTCTATTGTGGCATGTATAGGGCAACCAGCAAAGAAGAAGTGGAAACACACTGTTCTTACCAATGTCTATGGGGAGAACAGGAATGCGCCTCCCCACCCCAAATCTGGCTATTTGGGCTGCTACTCAGACTTCTGGTCAGTGGAGTTTAAAGCAATGAAGCTCTTTAAGCAGGCAGAATGCAGCAGGAACACAGATCTGTCTGCTTCCAATCCATTCTCAAATTTACTCTCTTGGATCATCACCACAGCATCGCCACCAAATGGCAAAGCCAAATTAGCACTTAAAAAGCCTGAAATTTTATTAATGCCAAATAACACAAAGAAAATATATAGCATCTCTGCTCTTGAATGGAGAAACAAGCTCACAGAAAGCCCAGCTCAGTCTGCTTCCATCTTCTGATGCCTTAAGCAGTGGCATCATTAATGTGACTAGCAGCGATGAAAGGAATCACAGACAAACAGAAGAAACACGTGGAAGCCAAAGCCTCCCGTGAGTGATGAAATAAAGACCTCCCAGAACTACCAGCAGGAGAAGGTATTCCTGTCAGACTATTTCCTCTGGACATATCATGTTCTGGGATGCAAACTATTTTCTTGAGCAGATAAATTCTCGCTCATGTAATATAGCGTTTGTAAACACATATTTCCATGAAACCTCAAATACATTAACCTGCTGTGCACAGAAGACACAGAAATAGTGAATTACACACTCTGCAGAGCTGATTGACAGGACAGAGATCAAAGGAGAAAAATACAGAGAATGACTGTAGGAATAGAGGCAATACCCCAGAAAATACATTGCTTAAGAACTTAGGCAGAATGTGGTCATCTGTGATCACAAGTGAATGATACATGGACCCCAACACCAAGCCCACTTCCAGGTGTACATACGAGGCAGTACAGTACTCTGGCATGAAAAACAGCCCCTTCAGACACAGAGGAAAATAGCCTTGCTCCCAAAAGAAGTGAACAGCAAAAAAGCAAAAAAAAAGAAAAGTAAGAAAAATGGGACATTATCTATAAAATGAGACAGATGTTAAACATGTAAGTGTGTCAGATTCACGTTCAGCTGCCATGTTTTTTGAGCTGTGTACAGTGGCAGCTATACCCCTGTCAGCCGTTTTCTTCATTTTGGATACCTAAACCTTAGCCTGAGTGTTTCAGAGACACGTGCTGAAGGCACATTAAAGGCTCACGCAGGTTGTGCTATTCGTGTTTAATGCTGCGGTCTCAAATGTGACCAAAGCTACAAAACTGAAGTGGCCGACTGGGACTTGTCATGGACCGGGATACTCAGGCAGAGTATAACGTCACCTTAGCAGGCGTTGGATGAGAAGCAGAGGAGGTGCAGGGAGAGGGATAAACCCGCAGCACTGGAATGCGGAGCTGCAGGTGGGAGGCAGCCGTCAGCCCAGGCAGGAGGCAGGGAGCAGAAGGATCCCGGTACATCAGGGAGCTGGGGCTGGTGAGGTTCCCCTGCTGCCAAGGGCAGGAGGAGAGACACACCTGGTGGCCCTCGGAGACCTCGGGAGCGCACCTTATAAATACATCCTTTCAGGAAAACTGCAGTGAGGGCAGGAATAAGCAACCTCTCTTCATCTCTGAAGGCTGCTAAGGACGGTGTGCCGACAGCAACCTTCTCAAGCTTGAGCAGTGGGCGTCCACCGGCTACAGCCACCAGGTCTCCAAAAAGTGCCAACCAAAATAAGCCCACTTAGAGTGACTCGATAGGAGATATATGCCCCAAACAGAAAATGATAGAACGTCCACTAATCAAAAAAGGGCCTAAGCTCCCATCAGTTTTATTTTCAGCGTGCTCTAATAAAATAAGCCTAGTTGCTTGAAAACTATTTGGAGAACATATTTTTATGGGCTTTCTCCTAAGGCCAAGAAGTGCTTGTGGTGTTTGTGGGACAGCAGATTTAGGTGCCAAAACGATGAGTAGGAAGATGTGTGTCATACCAACTCTTCAGACCTACCTCCTGTCATCAGTGCTTCTGCAAAGCACTGCAAAGAGGGGCTCCCCACCAGCAGCTTTTCTGGTATTTCTGAAGCTCCTTCTAATTAGTGAAAGTGCCACCAAAATTGCAGTAACACTGCTGCTGTATTTTATGTAATAGTTGATCCTTCACACAGAAAAATCGGGGTGCCTTTGATCTGGATCATCTCTCAGGTGTTCAATGTCTATCTTGATATGGCATAAGCCAGACAGAGAAGTTAGAGAGAGAATATTTAAAGAATGAACCAGATAAAACAGGATGTCAGCTCCCAATTGTACATTTCTTAGGATTACAGCAGACATATTGCTGGATTCCAGGTCTTCACTGGCACTCATGACAGGAACCTGCTGCAGACAGGGAGCTCTGCAGGGTCTTGTCACTCAGAGAGAAAATATGGTCTGAAAAGTGTAATGTCTTTTTCTTCTTGTTACATCTTTTGGTAATGCAGATGTGATGTTCAGCTACCAGCTGAACATTAAATCAAAATGCTTGCAAAATAAAAACACCACCCCCCTCCCACAAAAAAGAAAGACAAATAAAATACACTCCCTCCCCAAAAACAATTAGGCACAAAATACAGCAGCCACCAGCATTTTTTTTAGTTAAGTATTTTTTTACTGTCATTAATGTCAATTTGCTTTAACATAAAGCCTCAGCTCCACAGTTAAAAAGAATATATTTGCCATCCTAGCCAAAATCAGTCTTACACAATCTCACCTAAATTTTTGGACACAAAATGCATAGTCAAAACGACTCTGGTCCTATTTTTGTTTTAAACACTCTACAGTACATTATGAATAATAAGACAGTAAGTTCCTTTAAGGGCTAATATCCATAACTGGAACAAAATGACAGGCGAACTCCTTTAGCACTGTGGTCTCCTTCCACCATCTGCTGGGTTTCCTTTGTTATTGCAGGACTTAAAGCCTGAGGTTCTTTTTTAAGAACATGATTACTTATTTTAATCTTCTCCCTTTCCCTCATCTCTCAGGTACATTTTGTCACTTATGAAGTCCCAAATGAAGAAGTATTGCTAATCCTTACTGAAATGCTGTATCTCATCAAATTTATTGCCAGATATAAGGGTATTTTTTAAGAGAAAGGAAAGGTTTAATTTGTTTTTGTGAGTACAAAAAAATGCATTTTAGGTTATTTTTCTTTCTTAAGTGAAAAAACATTTTACTGAAAAAAGTAGGTTGTTTTCCATCTCTAACTGACTCTTTCTTAACTCCTTATTGCTCCATACCACATGAACAGGATTTTGACTTGGACTTATATCATAAGCCATGACTAACTGAGTATCTCTTGCAACATTTCATTAACAGTGATCCACAAATTAGAAGCTACGCAAATGTTCATCTACTTAAGAGTCCAGGATGAATCTGCCTCAATGCTGTTCAGGTGGGGAAAGTATTTATATAATGTAAACTGAGTATATTTACATAGAATTACCAAGGGATGAAAAATGCTGAATTCCCCTTCTACACACAAAGTAAGTCAAACATGCACACGCCTTAATGCTATTTTTTGACTTGTTTTTCTTAGTAGCAGCACATTTTAGGATGCTTTACAGTCCAGAAAATGGAACTAGTTAGCATTTATGTGTTAAAACCTACATATCAACATGGACACTTAGGACCTTTGTTGCACGTGAAAGGATCTCATCAGAAAGGTAAAGAACGAACATGCATTTTGGCCTTCTAATGAT
Organism: Calidris pugnax; assembly: GCF_001431845.1. NCBI lineage: Eukaryota > Metazoa > Chordata > Aves > Charadriiformes > Scolopacidae > Calidris > Calidris pugnax. Next base: position 25,230,639 of record NW_015090922.1, read on the forward strand.
GTTGAGTCTAGAACACGTTTTTACAATAGTTCATCTGAGAACTTCCATGCAGAACTAACCAAAAGTTGGGAGTTTTCTCTCTGGCTTTTGTTCTCCAAATGTTTTTGTGAGGAAAAGTCTGCACCGTGGTCTGAAAGCACCATTTATTTTTTTTTTGACGCACAGATGGTGAAAGATCTCTCGAGTGGGCTTGCAAATGTAACTCCAATTAAGCATGTATTATAAAATCAGTTTCCCATGAAAAAGATTGCAAGATCTCCAAAGAAACAGCTCTGCTCAGCATTCATACATACAGTAGTTTCAATGGAAACCAGAAGGGGTCTAGGCTAAGGTCAAATGCTTCTAGAAAATGCCACCTCTTTTTTTTTTTGAAAAAAGTCCTTTTTCATAATATGGTGTTATGCAAATTTTCAAGAATTATGCAACACTGAATAAAAAAAGAGAACTAATTAGATGCAGTGACAGGAGGTGGAGGCTGAAGAAAACATCTTAGTATCAAGATTCTCAAAGATGGAGAGTTATTTTGGATGCCTCCATTTATGGGCAGCTACTAGAGGAGAGCAATACTTTCAGAAAATGATTCAGCTTCTGAATGCTGGGTTCCATTAAAGCGTTTCTATTGCCCAAAACCTGATGACTAGTTATTGTGGTCGTCGAGTTGCGTGATTATTGTGGTACCTTTTCCTGAGTGTAAAAATGTGGTAATAAATACCTCAGCAGTGTGCTTTGAAGCTTCATATGTTATTATCTATAAAATGCTTTGAATAGACTTTAGTGTAAGAACTCATAAATGTGTAAAAAAGTACTATTATCATTTTTACGAGATTGATATTTAAAGGGTGAAGCAAAAAAGAAATGTTGTGACAATATGATAAATGCTTCTTTTTTACTGTTCTGCATGGACAGTAGGAAGAGAACCCAAGGTAGACCTGCAAGGCCAAGGTAAATTAATTAATTAACAATTGAAAACTATTTTTAAAAAATACCCACTGTCTTTATAATGAAATTGTAAAAGTGAGCTATTTCTAAAAATGAGCTGGTCTGCGGGTTTGTCCTTTGATCCCACAATCTTTAAAGTACACTACAAAACCAGAAGAGATTGTAACCCCTTGGAAAACCTTTTACAACATCAAACAAGGCCCCTCCTCTGACTTTGAAGATATCCTGCAGTTAATTAAGAAGTCCCTAAATTATACTGGAATGAGTCAGGAGTTTTACAGAATAACTGGCAGGCTTCCACTTACAGAGAATCACTGGGAATATAAAAAAAACAGGGACGATCAGCCTTCCCCATTAAAGACAACAGCATTAGGAGCTGTTTTCAAAACACGAGAGCTTCTTCTCGGCTAATGCTTGCAAAGTTGCTGTTCTCAGCTAAACTGATGAGTTGTCCTGTGTCTTTATTTTTAGTATGGGAAATTGAAAATAAACTTGGAAGAAGTTCTTTGAAGTCAAATGCACAAGTCAAAATGTGAAAATTACTTTTTGACACAGCTGATTCCTGCTTTTTTCCTTGTGAGGTTACATAAACCAGAGTAATCTAAAGTACTCCAGAAGATGAAGGAGAATATTTTAAACCTGTTTTCCCTTGCTTTACATTGATGTAAAAGACTGTGAGAGGTGGAAAGCAGCAGTGGCCTGGGCCTCTCCCATCCTGACTTCCCGCTAAGGAAGTAACCTCTCAATCAGTGCCTGACCAATTCCTTCACTGATCTGAAAACCAAAGATAACTTCTCTGTACATAGTAGGCTATCTCTGTTGTTGCAGAAGGGACAGCAGATTAACAGCTCATCCCTGAAAAGCTACTCGGTTATGCTGTATCATCTGAAGGCGAGGAGCTACAAAGTTCTTCATACCCTGCATTCTGAAAAGACACCGAGTTGCAAACCTTCACATTTGCAAAGAAGAATACCTAAGAGTTGGAAATAAAGCGAAAGCTTCCTCCCTGCCTCCTGCCCTCTCTTCCTTCCTTCTTTCCTCCCTCCCCAAAATAAAGTGGCATTTTGCTCTATTCCCACTGAAGTAAGTGAGAACTGGATTGGTTCTTGTGGTTTGCTTTGGTTATATTTGGGAATTTTTTTTATCTGTCTTCCTGTAGTATTACTCCCAGTAATAACACCAGGGCTTTAAAAAGACTAAAGGCTGCCAGGGTTGCAGCTGGTAAATTTTCATGCAGAAGCAACAGAGTATTTTCCCCACTACAGTAGATCCTCTTATCTGGTTCATTATCAGTAGAATCCCCTGTACACTAAAATCCAGAGGCAGCAAAATACTCAAGCATGTGCTTAGAGATAAGCTCATGTTTACATGATTTGCTAGATGAAGACCTACAGACAAAAGCTGTTATGGAGAAAATGCGATACCATATGGACATTCTCTCAATTGTCACATTTCTTCCAGATCTATAAATGCTTTTCAGGTGGAAAGCTGGAGAACCATGGATTCCATACAGTTTAACAGTCTTCTGCTTCTCTGTAGAGCTAATGGTAAAATCTATTTAAGCTTCACCACCCGACTCTGAATCCTAGCAAGGGGGAGAGGTCAAAAAACACACAGCCGAATGGAAAGTCCTAAATTTTTTTAAAAAAGGAAAGGAAATGGGGTCAACAAATGGGAAAGCCAACTGTTACTCAGAAATATTTTAATTCCAGTCTGTACAGCAAATGCTCTTGAGCTACATGAAGCAGATAAAAAATGACTGCAGATTTCGGCACTGTCCTGTCAAGTAGGTTAGCAAAATAAAGGCAGATGGCAAAGGATTATATCTAATTATTTTTCCTAATTCATCTTTTCCTGCCCATTCCACTGTACTCAGTCTAACTAGAGATTTACTAGCTTAACTTCCCCTCTATAGCTCACAGTGACAAACTGCATAGTATAGATTTGCAACTTCCCATCATTAGGAATGGTAAATTGGACACAACTGCTTTTTAGCAGCTGCCTTTAAATGCTGCTCCTGAACAAAGGATGTTTACAGTGTAACAACAGTAGTACTCTAGCTTCATTTTTAAAGGAAACATCCTAAAAAGCCTGAGAATATCAGTGTTTCTGGTCAATGTAGCTGTCCTGCCCAGTGAAAGAATTTCAGGCTGGAATCTCTTACCTAGATGTGGGTAATCTCACAGCAGAATACTAACAGTACTGTCCTAAAGATACCTTCCCATTTCTTTCCTGCGCTCTCTTTTCTTGTGTAGATAAAGAAAGGAAGCTGTGTAGCACGGCCATGATCGTGCCAAGAGCATGCAGTCCGTGATTCGGCCTCTGCAGCCACAGCTTCTTGTTCCCTGCCCCATTCTGTTCTTCCTTCTCCCCCACTCAATTATTTAGAGCTATTTTTTGAAAATTCTCATTGTTTTTTTTATGTCCCTGTTTTCAAATGCCTGGCTTGAGACACGCTAAGCCTGATCTTCCCAGGTGTTGATGATCGATAACTAGCTCCTTATAGAGTCAGTGGGGAACTGACAGTATTCAGAACCTTCCTAAGCCTAGGTTATAGTATATTCAGGAAAATGGGGAAGCGTGCATCCAGCATAAGGTCTGTGCTGCCTCTCTGCTTCTCCTAATTGCTTTTCCACCTCCTTCTGTACTAACACCTCTTGAAAATTCCAGATCTGGCCTCTCTTTCACATAGTCTGTCTCCCCCTGCCTTCCACCCCCACTTTTTTTGTGTGTGTGTGCATTTATCATTCTTCTCTTTGAGTTTCTAAATTTCTTCAGTAAAAAATCTGGGAAAGTAACTTTCTTCCTATACCTTTCCTTTTACTTTCCTCTCCTCTCTTTTTGTCCACTTTCACTTGCTTTCTTTCCACCAGAAAAAAAATTGGAAGGCACATGTCAGCGACAACAGCACCATCTTCTGTTCTGCAGAGATTATGAATGCCTCACTCTCATGTTTCTATGAGTTCTTTGGAGATGAGTCCGGTTGAAAAATTTGAAGCTAGAGCTGGATCTGAACTAACTCTTCATGCGTTTCAATGTCTGAACAAGTCTGAATGTATGTGGGGAAGAACGGATGCATGAAAAGCTAGAAAAACTTCAGCTCTCATAGCAATTATCTCCATGATCCACCTTCACACTTGCCTTTTATTCTCCTCTTCAGAAAAGCTCAGTTGCAAAGCTTAGGCTACTTTTGCTTTCCGTCGCTGCGGCTCGACACATTCATGGTTTCTGATTTTATTTATTTGTTTGTTTATTTACTGCAATTAATGTTATCCTTATTCTCTACCAATAGTACTGCACTGATTGTCACTGGGGAGAATACGCCACACAAATAGATGACAAGATACACGCTGCCAGAGAATCAGCTTATCACTCCACATAGAAGGCCATAGACCACAGAAGGTCATGGACCATGTGCTGCCTAAAATTTGTGTCAGTGTGACAACAAAGGGGTATTTGGGGTATAAAAGAGGAAATGAGGTGGGAGTTAGCACGAGAAAAAAAAAAAGCAAAAAGCATGAAGTCTTACTTGAAAGTCTAATATAGGAACAATTAAGACTGGCAGCATGGGCAGGTGAGTGTGGAAGTCAATGTCTTGGTATTAGATAAGAGGATGGGGAAGGATAAGCTAATGGGCCCGGACAGGGAAAGGGAAAAGAAGCAGCATGTGTTTGATGTAGCACAGAGGAGGGAGCCAGCAGAGGGACATAGAGGGAGAGGTGGCAAGGTCACAACAGCAGGCTAAGAAATAGATCTTCACAATGGCAAGATCTAATTAGGGCAAGATTGCTTTTGTTAAGCCAGGGAAGGGGATGTGGATGTAGTATGATGACAGCCCAGACAATAATATTAAGTATGTGGGTAGATAGGAATAGGCCTGTTTGGGGGAAATTCTACAGATAGAATTTGCATGATCCTGGGTTTGTTCATATTTCACAATGGAGTTTGGTGATAGAAACGTGGAGCCAGCTGCTCAGCAGGTAGCTTGTGGGCAGTGAAAGCTGACATACGGTAATAACAGCAGAGATACTGTTAGATTGGGATATAAGAATCAGACTGGGATGCATGTGTTGAAATTATCACTGAAATGGAACTGGAGAGGACAAACTCCAGGCTCACTGTAAGTGGGTAGTAAGTTCAGAAATTAAAGGGAGGTAGGAGAGAATGTGATCGCTGGAGGGACAAGCTGAATCTAATTTAAAAATGGTAAAGATTAAAACATGCTTGCATTGTGACATGAAAGAGCCAGATGAAAGGCGTAGAAGCAATGCAGGGGAGGTGAACGAAACAAGAATGAGAGGATCAGGAGATAACAGCACAGCCTCTTCGGAGAGATGTTGTGACCAGGTTTCCTGGCTGACTATCGATTATTTCCTCTTTCAGTTTGAACACTTCTGCCTCTATCCCTCTTAGCAAGGGAGCTCAAGGACTTTAGAGCAAACTGCCAAAACTGAGGTGAGCTTATTCCTTCCCTTTCTTACCTCTTGTAACTCTCTTTTTCCTCATGCCCTGGCAGAGAGCAGAAGTTTCTCAGTAACCTCCCTTTCCTAGTCCTTCCACTTCCACCCAGCTTGTGCAGCTCCACCTAAACCTAGAAGATACGTATATGTCTGTACTTGGGTATAAACCTTTAGCATAATACCTGGTCACCTTTCCCCATGCATGCTCCCCAGTGCAAGTGCTGTCTTGGAGTGAGATACGTGTAAAAACCACGTGCACTGCTTGTTTTTTGCACAACAGCACCAAGGAGACCTAGGAGAGGACATGAATATACCTAACTATCTGATAAAGTTTATTTTATGGAACTCATATGTGCCTTTCATTTCATTCTCCCATTTTATTGTGAGATAGCGATGTGATGGGAAATTTTCTGCATGTCTCTTTTTCAGAAATCCCCCATCTGCTTCTCCTGCTTGCAGCAGGAGAGGAGGGAAAAGGCTGTGTTATGAACTTGGTCCCAGTAGAGATGGTACACTGCACCGACACGCTCCCGTGGACTCCAGCAAGGAAAGAAAACGACGCTGCAGGGTCAGTTAACCCCTACTCCTTATAAACTGTGTGGAATTACCTGTAAATGTGCATGTGGTAGTACAGGACTGTAGGAGTTTTCATGACAAGAACTGTATTTTGTGTGATTCAAACCCACCATCAACATGAAACTTTTTAAAGACATATTTTTGGCCTGGGCTCTAATAGTCTCATGAGGTGGCTTAGCTCAGCAGTGGCTTTATGGCAACAGCAAAACACATACTTCCAACATTGTACATGAGGATTTTCAAGGCTTTTAATGAATTGCCTGTAGTTTATACTATAGTTTTGCCCATGATCCTTTTCCAATACAACCAACTGGTGGAATGACCATCCACGCATTGTTCCTCATACAGAATTGCCTGATTGTGTGATCACAAGGGAAAACATTTACATCAGAACAAGTATATATTTGTCTGCAAGAGTATGCAGTTAACTAAGGCACTGATTTTTTAACTGGGCATGTGAGGAAGGAACCTCAGTCCTCTTGTATTACTAAATTGGTGTACCATATGGGTCCTGATGAAAACCAATAAACTCTTATTGTTAAGTGTCTGAGTTGTAAAATCAGCCCCAACTTTGTCAGCTAGTTATCATCTGCTGGAAATCCAAATCATCGCCAAAGGTGCTGTTATGAAGTTCAGGTAACAATCAACAATAATATGTGTTTCACATCTTTGTCCTGCCTCCCGTAGGCTCAGGAATAGTATTAAATGGCACAGAGAGACTCTGGTTAAGGGAGAGGAGTGTGTAGTAAGCCCAACGCCTGTTACAGGGAGTTGAGCAGCATTTTGTGGCCTATAGATAGTAGTGGCCTGTGAGGAGGACGTGTCCAGACTGGCCATTTATTTGAGGGCTGTCTGCTATTGTGGTGGACTGGGTTTGATGTTTCAGGTAATTCCTCTTAGTCTTAGCTTTTTAAAACAGAGTAATCTGATTGAGGGACAATATCTCATATGGCAGAAATAAAGCAAGCATCTGCAGGCTGTCCGCTCTTAAAAAAAAAAAAATCAAGCTATTTCAACCTTTGATTTAGCGCATATGCTGGGCTGGAAGGGACCTGGATAGGTCAGGGAACATAGAATATCTTTTAACAGGACTGCAGAGAGAAATTGGTGAGTGTGGGGTGTTTTGAGGGCTGAAGCTGGTGCAGTAAGTCCAGGCTGAAAGGGCTTTGGGATCCTAGAGGTGGCTGCATCTGGCAGGCTGGGGGGCTGTGAGCAGGGCTGGCTCGGGAAGAAGGCAGGAAAGGGTTGGGGTAAGGTTGGAAAGTGGAGAAAACAGAACAGGACGTGGTCTTTGGTGAAGTAGGGGTATGTGTTGGAACTGTAGAGCCGGGAAGCACAAATGCAAGGTCCTAGAATAAGGACACTTAACGAGTACCACAAATGGGTGTGAATGTTACGGCTTTAGTCTTTTGAAAATTACAAAATACTGTTTCTTGCTCCTTTTCTCTCTCTTATCTCCATATCCACCTCTCTGGGCTTTTTTTCTTGTTGTTTATTTTTCTGCATCACATTCCACTCAGAAGCTCCCCAGCCTAATCTCCCATCAGCTTAATTTCTCACCCACTTCTTTTCGTCTAGTAAGACCATCTGCAGGGAAAATGGTTCAAATTCACAGGGTGATGTTTAACTTGATGAAATAAGACTTCAGATTTGGTGCCCTGCTGTGATAAAAATAAAGGCAAGGCAGAACTCGGAGAATAATGGAGAAATAGCACAGCACCTAGTATTTTATTCCATTTTGATTACCACTTTTTGTGCAGACCTTTTACACTTCTTTTAGTTAAGTTTTACAGGTGCCTGGAAGGGAAAAGTACAAATGTAATAAAGAAGGGAATACCCTGTCTGGCAATTTTTCAAGCCTGATAAAAGAAACACCCACAATTCATCAGACTGCATTCTGTGAGTAAGAAATGGAAGAATTACTAAAGACAGTAGGACACAGTAGGAGTACTGTGTCCAGTTCTGGGCTCCACAGTTCAAGAAGGACAGGAAACTGCTGGAGAGGGTACAACAGAGGGCTACAAAGATAATTAGGGGCCTGGAGCATCTCTCCTACAAGGAAAGGCTGAGGGACTTGGGTCTTTTTAGTCTGGAGAAGAGAAAGCTGAGGGGGAATCTGATCAACACCTATAAATACTTAAAGGGTGAGTGTCAAGAGGATGGGGCCAGTCTTTTTTCAGTGGTGCACAGCAACAGGATAAGAGGAAATGGGCACAAACTTGAACATAAAAAGTTCCATCTAAACATGAGGAGGAACTTCTTCACTTTGAGGGTAGCAGAGCACTGGAAGAGGCTGCCCAGAGAGGTGGTGGAGTCTCTTCTCTGGAGACATTCAAAACCTGCCTGGACACGTTCCTGTGCAATCTGCTATAGGTGGACCTGCTTTGCTGGGGGGTTGGACTAAATGATCTCCAGAGGTCCCTTCCAACCCCATACCATTCTGTGATTCTGTGATCAGAGCAAATGGAAAAGCAAACAAAACGTATTACAGCATGAAAGAGATTTCAACTGTAAGGATCCTATTTACTAACATACATTATTACATTCATTCCTCCTCTGAAAAATGTTTTTCTGCATGTGAAAGAACTAGGTTTTACTTTACGCTTAAGTAAATGTACCAGTTCAAACTGTTTTCTTGAGCTTTTTCTAGATTCTGCATTTTATATGTAACTGAACACATGCAGAGTGGTAAGGCATACAGAAACTGTGTTAGCTAGCAGGTTTTAAATAACTCCTTTCCACCTTCATCTTCTAGAATATATTGCGTATATAGTCACACTACACGTCCGTTTCTAGTAAGAAGCTTCAGGCATTTTGCAATCAGTAGACTCTCAACAAATTTCTAATGAAGTTTAGGGAAAATGGATAACCAGGAGAAGGAGAGCCTGTAATCATGTGATGTGGAGAGAGGGATCAAGTGGGAGCTCACACCAAGAGCTTTCAATAAACCTTTCTTCTTCATTGGACGCCTAAGCAACTATGGCTCTGGCCGGAGTTTGGTAGCTCCCATACGCACTGGAAACCATGTTGTACCCGTGCTGCTGCGCAAGGAATCTGCTATGCATTGCTTTCAGAGGAATAGAAGGTTCCAGGTTTGCCCTTTGCTACAACCACGTCTTCTAGGAGAGCTGGTTTACCACCATTTTCGATACGCCAATCTCTAAATTATTTTTCAAAGGAATTCTGATCTTGCATAGTGAACTTACTGGAAATGGGGCTGCTTTTCTTAGTGACACACTGTGGCTGCACTAGCACGTTCAACTGCTTGGGATTTGTTCTCTGCCCCCCGATTTGGTGGCCAGGACCCTTATACCAAGTTAAGGGCATGGAACCAGCACCCAAGAACCACTCTGGTCTCTTCCAGAGGTGGATACAGGCCCTTTGGGGATGCTGTGACGACAACACAGACGGGTTTCAACAACTTATATTGGCATGAATCCAACCAGAGGCTCGAAAGATAGTAAAACAGAGCCTTTTGTCTATTACCGCTGCTGGATCTTGTGTTGCAACCTGCATGAAGCGTAAAGAGAATTTCTGTGCCGCACAATGAAGGAAATTCACCCCCTCTAACAGGGTGCTGACACCCAGACGTCTTGGTCAGACCCTCTTTGCCCGGCAGCCCCGGCAGCAGGAGGCAGGGACACACACCCCCGCGGCTGTGCAGGCCTGCGGGGGGACACAGCCCCGCACGACCCAGAACCCTTCCGGGCGCCTTCTCCCCAGGCCCCGCACGGCAGCCACGCAGCTCCCCTACCACCGACCCCCGCGTCCCTCAGCGGCGGGGCCCCGCCTGAGGCGTCCGCCCAGCCTCCCGCCGCCCCTCAGGGGCCCAGGCGCCACCACCTCCCGCGCACCGGCCGGCCGAGCCCCGCCCGCCCCCGCCTGCGCAGGCGCGGTGCTCCCGCTCCGCTCCGCGCCGTTCCCCCCCGCAGGAT